>NC_136980.1:19926473-19971473 GCF_032717465.1 Coenobita brevimanus
AAACAGATTAAAGTCTAGACTTCCCACGAGCAACAGTGATTGATTTCTCGGCCCTAGGACTCCTGGTATTAATTAACGTGCTACTCACTTTGTGCCTGATCTTGTCCCGAATAGTATCCTGCATGATACTACTCCCCACAATCTAGACATAAGGTTTATAATTGCCCAGAATAATTACTCTTGTGACATCTGCCCATTCCACTTGTAGAATTTGACAATACATGTGTAAGGTTGTTGACTTGAGTTTTTGTGTCCTGCCTCTCTCTTATTTGTCTAAGCTCCGGTCTAGAAAGAGAACCCAGCTACACATTAGGCGTTAGAGGGACGGGAAGCCGACCATAAAACACCAAGCATTATATATATATATATATATATATATATATATATATATATATATATATATATATATATATATATATATACACTGTCAATGCACACTGACGTGTCCGCACAAAAACAAACTCGCACTACCTAAATATAATCATTATAACAACCAAACTACAGTGCATATTGCAACTAACTTTTATTTGAACACTCACCATCTATCTCTTTACTTGTTGATGGGATATCCTTTGCATCTTTACTCTTCCACAAGACGGTCTGGGATACTGTCAGCGAGTTTCATGTGAGTAGTGGGAGCAATGCTACACCATGCACGACGAAGGGCAACCTCCAGTTTCGCCATGGTGGATGTGTCTTCACCTCTTATTTTTTCTTTCACAATAGCCCAGAGGTTCTCAACTGGTGAAATATCAGGACTACTGCTTGGCCAATCAGGAATACACTCAACTTCACTTGTGCAGAGCCACTGTTTTACTGCTTTGGCGGTGTGACAAGGAGCCCCATCCTGCTGCAACACCTCAGCGTCAGTAGCTGCAAAGCATTCAGCCAAATTATTGTCTAGGAGCCGAAGATATGAGTCTCCGTTGACAGTCTGACCTTTAAGGAGAATTATAAGGTCGGCTGCTCCTTCATAAGAGAAAGCCCCCCACACCATAACAGGGGCATGATGCTTGACAGTCTTTCTCTCGAACTTCGGGTTACAGGGATCAGAATTTCTTTCATGCCAAACCTTCTGCCCCTTCGACTCACTAACGCAGAACGTGGATTCATCTGTCCACAGAACACGTCTCCAGTCATCCAAGGTCCATGAGGAACAATTCTTTGTAAAAACAACTCTTTTTTTTTATGTTGAACATCGGTAACGATAAGCTTTTTCCTGGCTGTCAATTTCCGATAACCAAGTATCTTTCGTATGGCGCTCTGAATAGTTCCTACACTCACGTCCTGAAGCAGAATGAGGTTTTGTTCTTTAAGCTGTCTTGCAGTAAGGGTTGGTTTGTCATCCAACTGACGCCTGATAACTTTTAGGCTGCTCTTGCTGATCTTGGGTGTCCTTCCTCCACCGTGTTTGTGGGAAGGTACCTTTGTTCCTCCCAAGGCCTTGAAATTTGTCACCAGTCGGCGCACTGTACGTTCATTAACACCAGATTGTTCACTTATTTGACGGCTATTCAAACCAATTTTATGACACTCGATAACTCTTACAATGTTGTCATGGCTTGTATATGGCTTAGACATCGCTGACAAGCCACACTGTCAACTTAAAAACTTAGCACACGAAGGAAAAGGGAGTCAGTCCTGGGAGACAATCAACAGATAATATCCAACAAATAAGAGCGTAAATGCAACTGACCGTTATGTCACTCAGTGGGGGAGTATGGGCCGAGGAGCGACGTCAATTTTCAAGTAGCCATTTTCTCTGGCGATTTTCTTAACTGGCCGCACATTGACTGATATAATTTCAGGAAATTTACGTTTCCGCGCTCCCTCCTGGACACGTCAATGTGCGCTGACGTATATATATATATATATATATATATATATATATATATATATACGAAGCCTAATTGACTTATAGCACGATCATTTTTGTACAAGACAGCGTTCTTCCACTCTCTGCTACAGTTCCACTCGATCAAATTTTCTAGCACATAACCAACCATTCATCATTCTAATCTCTTACTCACTGCGATTATCTCCTCAACATCAGATACACACCCAGTTTTCAGTAGTTTCACGGAATTCTTCACTTCTACCAAGATCCCATTTTCTGTCACCAGATTCAGCCCCTGAACATCACCAAACCCAATTCTGCTTACTGCCGCAATACTCTAACATTTCCATTCACTGCCTTTTAAAATACTCTGAATCTGCTCCTAACATCGCTACCATTTACAATTAATTTTCCGTTGTCGTATCCTTCATTTTCAAACAATTTTCCACCTCCATTTCTAACTTATATTTTTCTTAACGTCTTTCCATATCAGTTTCATTTTTTCAGATTAATTTACACTAATTTTTTCCCAAGATCATTATATACCTCTTTCTGTTTCCACTATTTACATGTTCATTACTCTCAAACTATTCTCTCCCACGTTCATTTCATCTGCTGTATTATTGCCAGACCCTCCAAGGTGCGGTCTGCAGTTAGGTTTGTTTCCAAGTCACTGACGGCAATTAAAGAGAGCCACTTGCTTTAACTTGCACCGTCCAGTCCCATGTAGCACCACCAAGGCAGTCTACATTGATGTACTGTAATACTAGATCTTTCATGTGAACGTCGTGTTCCGAACCTCCAGCTATATAAAATATATAAATTAATGTATAAATTATACTGCATACATATCCATCGATGGGGGGCCACTTTGATATGGTGGCGGGGCTTGAAGCTTGGCTGGCAGTGCCACCTACTCTGGTGGCATGTCTACCTTTGCAGGGTTCGGCAGTTGTCAGCCTCGCAGACTTAGGAGGCCTGCTGGTGATTTTGCTAGTCCCCGCCCGTTTTCCATCCTAGGTGTTTTTTTTTGTTTTTTTTTTTTTTTTGTCTCCCCTCGTGTTTGCCGTGCGTGGCGTTCCATAATGCCAGGAGACAGGAGTCCTGGAGGTTGAGCGATGTTGCATTGTGCCCCCTGCCTCTAGCAATGCACCTCTTTGGTCCCTTATCCTGGTGAGACAGGCGATCTAATTGGGCCCAACCAGGTCAATCAGCTGGTAATATCATTAGTTTGGCTAAAGGATCAAATGGGCACTGGGGGGTCTGGTGGCTCCTATCGTCCTGGAGTCACCCTTGTCCGGGTCACCCGGTGGTTACCTGTGTATACTCATTCCCTACCTCTGAGGTCATGAGTGGTATTATCCCTGGCATCTGACCTCCCCTTGTCACACTCCATGGTGGGTGGAGAGGGGGGTGAATGAAGACTTTATCACAGTCATATGGTTGCCTTTTAGATTACAACCCATACCTCTGCTCCCCATACCATCTCAGTGTCTTCCTCCTTTCGCCCACGTCCCTAGCTGACCTCTTGTCCACTTACGTGGACAAAATTTTAAAATGTTTCCGCCTCTGCTCCCCTTGCATGTAATGACCTGAAATTTCACCTGCACTTACTCTCGCATGTAGGCCAGTATGTTTCTTTCCACTCCTGGTCTGATGGCTCCTGACTGGTTACTCTTCAATCTGAGAATCAGGCAGCTCTCATGGCGAGTCTCACGGATTCTTGGGGGGCTTATACCCTTGAGGAGAGGAAGGTCTGCCTCCATTCCAGCTATGGTTCAATCCTGGTCCCTCTCAAAATTAAATTTGGTGACTCCATTTCCTGAATGTAACACTGATATTCAAACCATCCTGGAGCTCCAACAGCATTCTGTCATCTCTGTTTCATGTTTGACACTACTTGTTGCAAACAGTCAGCAAAAATAAGCCCTTATACTCTTTTACAGTTCCACGGTCCCCACTCACGTTATCATTGGAGGTATCCAACTTCCTGTGCAAGAACATTTTCCTCCTCCACATCAGTGTTAGTCGTGTTGGCGTTTTGGGCACCCTGCAGAATTTTGCAAGTCTGCTCTCACCTGTATCCTGTGTGGTCAGGTTGGTCATGCCAGGGATGCTTGTTTCACTGCTACATGGTGCTGTCCTAATTGCCATGAACCACACTGTACTTTGTATACGGAATGCCCAGCCTTCTGTTATTAACCCCTACACCGCAGGCATGTTTACCGGTGTTTTGCGTGTGCCGCGGGGTTATTCGGGCTCCAACAGACTCTCAAAAAATATTTGCCAAAAATCAGTTATTAGTCCTAGAATATTAAAATTATATATGCTTATGGCACATACCTTCAGCTTTCTCCTGGAATGTTTGTTGAGCCTTCGTCAGTTACCGTAGGACTTGTGGAGACCTCTGAAGTTGGGTAACGAAGTCTCCACTTTACACTTCCCGACAACCCGTAATATGATTAACACAGCCAGATATTAACACTATAAACACTACTCTATGATTTTCAAGTAGTTTGGGATCCATACTCCAAAAAAAAAAAACCCACTGTGAAAGCAATGAAAATTATGAGCGCGTCTGACCGTCGCACTTGCGCTAGTTTGCTCTTGGTACTCTGTCATTTATTATTCATAAAACCCCTCACACTTTATATTTCTATTACTATATAACACTTATATATATCTACAGTCTTTATCCATAAGTTTCCTTCAGTAGTATTAGTTTATTGTCACTGTAGGGATTCAATTTCTTTCAGTAAAATACGTAGCATTCACTTTCTCGTCCTGTATACTAGCATTGAGAGTGAATGTCACTTTCATCTTCACTCTCATAACTCATAGTATTCAGACATGCTAGAGTGAAACTTTCACTTTCATTACTCGTAGGGTATATACTCGTATTCTTATAATACTACTCATTTACATTTCTATTTACGTTCTCTATTTTATTTACGTTATTTACATTTCTATTTTATTTACACTGTGTTATGCACTGTCACTTGAAGTAACTTATAAAACTATTTTCCATTGTTCACGTATATTTACATTCATTACTTTCACTTGCTGTTTACACATTATTTACACATTATTTACAATTCCACTTGCACTGTTTTACTCAATAGAAAGATCGTAGTCACTCTTTTATCAATTGTCAGCCCTTCACCTCTTTCCACACGAGGTTTAGTAGGGGGTAAAGGTCACAGGGCCCTTTGCATGGGGGTGAAAAAGGCCCTGAAGTCAGCAAGAGGAAACAGACGTACCTCCACTTCGGAAGATGAGAGTAAACTGATAAGGGAGGGCTGGGTGGAGGCCTACTTAGGGGATATTCAGTACTACCAATGTTAGCTCTTGAAACAGCTATGTATAGCACTGAAATGATTGGCAGGAAATCTAGACAATACATTATAAATTAGGTAGTTCCAGGTGAATGTTAATATCACCTAGGCTTCTCCCTTCCCTCCTTATATGTATATTTATTACGAAAATAGAGTATACGGCATATTTCAAGGGGAAAAAAACAGCGAAAGTTAGCGAACGAGTGCACGTGAGGTGTTGTCAGGTGATAATTAGCCAATTCCAGGTGTATGGCACTCTCAATTACCTTATTTCTTTCTTGTATATATTATTTGGTATAAGAATAGGGCATAGGGCTTATTTCAATGGATGAAATCAGTGAAAAATTCCAGGGAAGATTTACTTAGCGTAGCACGGCCGGGCGGGCAAGAGGATAGGGTAATGGAGGGGGGGTAGGGAGGGGAGTCAAGAACGGGGAGAAATGGCTAAATTGTCAACAATGGATGGGAGTACAGATGAGATTAGGAGTGCTGACTAGTGTTGGACATTGGAAGTACTGATTGATGATACAAGCCCCCACTTGGAAGCCCGGGTGAATTCAAAATAACACAGAATCACAAAAGCGACGCCCCGCGGTATGATCCCTTGCTCCCAAGCGTCACGAAAGTGACGCCCCGCAGTTAAGGGGTTAATCAGAGGTTGCTAAACTGTGACCACAGCTGGGACTTTTCTTCCATGAAGCCTGTCGCAAGGTATGTCTTCACGGTTTTTCCATCGCCAACTCTTATTAGCAGCGTCTACGAATATCTCACCCCATCTAGAGTCCTGCCCTTTCTCTCTCCTGCTGTCCCCTTCACTTCATCTACTCCTTTCTCCCTCCCTCCCTCCCTCTTTCCACTTCCTTTTTTGCCCAAGACTCTTTTGTCCCTTCATCTTTCCCATCCTCTAGGCCTTCCCTGTCTCCGTCCTCACCCTTCTCTTGTGTCTCAGCCTCTGCCCCTGTCTTTAGTTCGTTCTCTGCTCTTGCTTCTCTTCTTGATTCTTCTCCTTCCCTACTTTGTTCCTCGTCTACCCTCCTGCCTCCTTCTACCTCTGCAAGCTCTCAGTCTTCTCGTCCATCCCCATCTCTTCCTGTAGGAAAACGTCAAACGTCCACGTCTTCCTCCTCGTCTTTTATGTCCAACTTCCCCACCCCCTACCATGTCCTGCCCTTTGTCCACATGTCAGCATCTGTAGGTCATCTCAACAGTCTCAACACATCCTATCTCTTCTCACCCAGATGCCGGGACAGTTCAGGATATTGTCTCCTACATTCACTGCACTTCCTCCATGTCCTTCCTCCCTCCCCCATTCTCCCATTGCTCCTTCCCCACCTGTACCTACTACTCCCCCCAACTCTGTCCATCCTTCCCATGCTGTGACTTCTGTTTCCTCTTACTCTTCTTTTCCTTCAGTCCTCGATCTCCCTATGCCTCCCGGATATTCTCGCCCTGACCGTCATGTGCACCCACCACCTTCTTCCCAGTCTTAATTCTTGCTTCTCCTTATGGCCTCCCTACAATGGAATATCGTCCTTCCTTACGATACCTCATATCCGTTCATGATCCTCTAATTGTGTCACTCCAAGAAAGTTTTCTACATACTTCCCCTGTTCCTAATCCAGGTTTTACTTTTCTTGGTTCTCCTCTTCCTTCCTCTCCTGCCCTTCTCATCTGCAACACTGTTCCTTTTGAACCCCTATCTGTTTCTTCCTCTATCACTCATGCTTTCACCTTTTTTCTTCATCGCTGGGTCTCTGTCTGTTCTCTCTATTTCTCTCCTTCTATTCATTTTGATTTTTCTGCCTTTTCCTCCTTACTTCATTCCCTTCCTACTCCAATTATCCTCCTTGGAGACTTCATTTTCCGTCATACCTTTTGAGGGGACTTAGTGGTCACCCCCAGAGGTTGCCTCTTCGAACGGTTTCTTTCTACTTCCGATCTCATTCTGCTCAATATTGGCTGTCCTACTTACTTTGACCTTCGTACCTGTTCCGTTTCTTTCATCAATCAGTCTCTTTGTTTTCCTTCTGTTTCCCTTGACTTCCACTGGTCTGTTCTTGAATACTCTCTTCTCAGTTGTCACTTTCTTATGAAGCTTTCTCTTACATCCTTCTCTCCGGCTCCTCGCCCTCCCCATTGGCAGTTTCATGCTGCTGACGAGAGCTTATTTTCCTCTCTTACAGTCCCCTCTTTACCTCCTTCCTCCTTTTCTTCTCCCCACTAGTTGTTTTCTTTCTTATTGGTCTTGGTTCTAGTAGCTGCCTTCACTGCTATCCCCAGAATTACCAGACCTCCTACAGCCAAAATTGTGCTTTGGTGGACTCCTGAATGCAAGTGTGCCCTTCGTGTTAAATGATCTGCCTGGAAAGGCTTCCTTCGTCGATAATCTACACCGGGCTGTACCCGTAGTCTCTTACTATGTCAACGTGCATCTGCTGCCTTCTGCTGCATTATCCGTTGAGTCAAACATCACAGTTGGATGACTTTTATTTCTAGCATTTCAGCAGATGCTCCACTTGCACCACTTTGGACTTGTACCCATAGAATCTCTGGGAAGCATATCCCACCATAGGCTCCTATTCTTTCTTTAGATGATCTTCTGTAGCTGATACTTCTTTGGTTGTTGAAGTTTTAGGTAGTTATATTAGTCTTGTAAGCACAAGGTCCCACCTTTCTCCAGATATTCGCCATCTTAAATCTATTTCTGAATCTATCCTGATTTCTTTTACTTTGTCTCCCGAGGGGGCTATTAATGTTCCTTTCACTCTCTGTGAGTTGTCATCCACACTTCAGGTGTGTAAAGATTCCAGCGAGGGTCTCATTGGTATTCACTAAAGTGTGTTGAAACATCTTTCTCCCAGTGCCATGTTTTTTTGTTTGGCTCTTTACAACAGGATTTGGTCTGAGGGTTTCTTTCCTCCTGCTTGGCATGTGGGGGTCATCGTACCGTTTCTTAAGCCTGATAAAACAGGTTGTCTTCCTCAAGACCATTGTCCCATTGCTCTGACCAGTTGTTTATGTAAACTGCTTGAACGTACGATCAATCACCACCTTATGTGGCACCTTGAAGCCTGTTGTGTTCTTTCCACCTTACAGTTTGGATATCGCAACGCTCGTAGCACTCTAGATCCTCTCCATCTGGAGTATTTTATTCGTTCTGCCCTTTTCCTTTGCTGGTCTGTCATTGGTATAGTTTTTCATTTGGAAAAGGCTTACAATACTACATGGCAATATTATATTTTGCATTGTCTCCATTCCCATGGTCTTCGTGGTAACATTGGTGATTTTGTTGAGACATTATGACAGATATGAGTGGTGTAGAGAAACACGAGTCTGAGATAGAAGTTTATTCCTGACTAGTTTCTTCTTCCTCTGAAGAAGAGTCTGTGTGAAACTAGTCAGGAATAAACTTTTGTCTCAGACTCGTGTTTCTCTACACCACTCACATACATTGGTGTTTTCTTCAAAATTTCCTTTCCCTGCACACCCTCCATGTCCGTCTCGGTGCTCATCTCTCCCGTGCCTTCCCCCAGTGTGAAGGCGTCCCCCAGGGCTCTGTCCTCAGTACTACACTTTTCCTCAACGTGATGAACGGTATTGTCTCTTCCCTGACTCCCGCTGTTTCTGCCTCTCTATATGTCGATGATTTTGCTATTTATGCTGCAGATTCGACTCTCCCTCGTCTCCAATCTCGTACACAGTCTGCCATTACAGCAGCCTCCATTTAGGCCACCACTCTTGGTTTTCGTTTATCTCCCTCCAAGTCTTATGCAATATCATTTACCCGTTCCGCACTATACCTCAACCACCTCTTTGCCCGTATGATGCCCCTCTTCCTTGTCGATCTTCTGCAACCTTTCTTGGTCTTGTCTTTGACTCTCGGTTAAACTGGAATGGACATGTTTCTTTCCTTTGCTCTTCCACTCTTCTTCATCTTCACTTACTACAAGCTGTCTCACCTTCCGTGGGGCACTGATTGCACCACGATTCATCGTCTCCACTCTGTCCTTATTCTTTCTAAACTTGATTATGGATGTCAAGTCTATTCTTCTGCCTCTGCCTATACTCTTCTGAGACTTAACTCCCTGCTTTATGCTGGCCTTCGTTTAACGATAGGTCACAAGCCTTTGCGTCGAATCGTGCGCCCCTCTCCCCCCCGTTCCTCTCCTCGTTCTCTCCTTAGAGGTTAAGTTTTATGCATGTCTGCGTCAGTTTCCTTCTAAAAAATTGCTCTGCCCTCCTCCCTCTCTCCGCCGTTCTTTTCAGTCTGCTTCTCACCTCCTCCCTCCTTTCTCTCTCCGTGTCCCTGCTCTTCTTCAGTCTATTGGTTTCATCTCTCCACACATTGTTCCCTCTCGTCCTGTTTCTCTCCACCCTTGGCTTTTACCTCCTCCAGTGGTCTGTTCTTCTTTTCTCCCATGTTCTCGCTCTCTTCTTTCTTCTGTCGCTGTCTGCTCCCTTTTTCTTGAACACGTCTTCTCATTCTTCTGCTGCTCCTATCTAAAGCAATGGTTCCAAATCCCTTCGTGGTGTTTGTTTTGTTGTTGACCCCCCTGAATTTTCTAATAGCCAGTTCCCTTCCATCTGTTGTGGGTGTTCTCACAGCTGAACTTTCTGCAGTTCCTTCAGCTGTGAAGTCTGTTTCGTTCCTCTTCCTCCTCTTTTGTTACCATCTCCGATTCTCACAGTGTGCTTTCTTCTCTATGGGCCTCTTCTTCTTCTCATCCCCTTGTCACCGAAATTCAAGAGTGGCTCTTCCGTTTTCTGTGCGCAAGATGTCGATTCAGTTTTGCTGGGACCCTGGTCATGTTGGAATTGCTGGTAATGAACGTGGTGACTCGCTGGCTCATTCTGCTGCTCGGTCCCTCACGTCTTCTGCTCGACCTATTCCTGCTCTTCATTGGTTTCCAAGTCTTACTCACCTCTTCTGTGAACTATGGCAAACTTCCCGGGACTCCCAGGTCGCCAGTAAACTTCATCTTGTTAAACCTTCTGTTCTTCCATGGTCTATTTCCACTCATCCCAATCATGGATGGGATACTGTCCTTGCTTGAATTCGCTTGGGCCACACTCGCCTCACTCACGGTCACTTAATGTGTTGTGATTCCCCCGCCACTTTATTCATGCTGCAACTGCCCCCTGACTGTCCGACACCTTTTTCTCGACTGCTCATTCATACTTCACGTCCGTCGCTCTGCTTTTCCCTTTTTTTTTTGTTTTTACTAACCCGCCCCTCATTGCTTACTGATTACCTAGGTTACTCTTCTAGTTTCTCCATTTCTAATATTATTGCTTTTCTTTCTTATGTGCTTATTTTGCATCTAATTCAACTGTCTTTCCTTCTTTGCTACCTTAGTGCCACATAGCCTCTGTAGGCTTGGTGCTAGCTTTTCTCATTAATCATTCATTGATTCATACTCCATACATGTCCGAAAAAAATAAGGCTAAATGATGACAAGTGTGAATACTTTTCAGCTTGTAGACCTCTGGCATCCCACAGCGGACCACCCATCTGTGTGTGTGTGTGTGTGTGTGTGTGTGTGTGTGTGTGTGTGTGTGTGTGTGTGTGTGTGTGGTTTTGGATGTGAGGGTTAAATATTAACTGTTTCTTGGCCTTCCTGTCTCCTTGTCCTAATCAATAATTCTATGCAAACAAGTGTTGTCTGTGTGTGTCTGTCCATATTTGACCCCCTCGGATTCAGAAGTGCATTCATCACAAGAGGTGGAACGATGAACTGAAAACGATGGTGTAAGTGTTAATTGCGTGTAGTCAGTTACGAGAGAGCCACGCGCACTTTTGTGCCCGATTTTTCGACAGACATTAAGCGCCCTCTATAGGTGATATTGTTGAGTGAAATGAGCTGAAATTTCGCACGGCCATGCCCTGTATGTCAGAGCAGGTTCATGTCAAATGTGGTGTCAGCGCATGTCCCTGGGGCTGGTGCTTAGAGACCCATAGAGCCGCTGAACGCTAGTCCACCTAGTTACTGACACAACAATATGAAATAAATATTTCTAGGTAATATTGTCATGCCTTTTTGAGGGTCCGGCAAATACAATGAACACCGTTCTAGTGTAAAATAAAGGTATTAGACGTCTACCAGGCCCTGACCTTGGGAACAATCAACGGCATGTGGACCCCGTTAGAGAGGGCGCTGGCAGAAGGCGGGGACGGGATGATTGCACCGGGGCTTAAGCAGCAACAATAGCACTCATCCGAAATGTAGAATGAAGTGTATTTTAGGTAGACTGGATTTATTACTTTTCATCGGCTTTATTCCAGAAATAGACTGCGTTGGTAAAGAGCGTAAAAAAATATTGGGTAGAGTAAGCTTAAAACAGATGGTGTAGGGAAAGAGCTTAAAAACAGATTGGTGTTGAGAAAGAGCTAAAAAGAGATAGTGTAGAGAAAGAGCTTAAAAACAATGGTGTAAAGAAAAACCTTGAAAACAGACGGTGTAGAGTAAGAACTTGAAAACAGACTGTATAAAGTTAGAGATTTAAAACAGGTGGTATTGGTAGGAGCTTGAAAACAGATGGTGTAAGGTAAGGGTCAGAATACAAACTGTGTAAGACTGTTTTTGTCGTTGTCGTCGTCGTCGTTGTTGTTGATGTTGTTGTTGTTGCTGTTGTTGTTGCCGCAGGCTGATTTGGATATGAACCAAGGCAGATTAGATACTAACGTAATGACGTGCTCGAGAGCCTGAAATGTTGGGTAGGAACCAGCAAGCAATGTAAGAGGTAAAAAAACCTGAAAAGAGTTTATATAAAAGAAAACCTTTAAAACTGAGACGATAGTATATTTGCTTGAGAAGAGATTCCATAGAGTTGTTGTTGTTGATGAAGATGATGTTGTCGTTGCTGTTGTTGTTGTTGCTCTACCCTGATCTACCTGGCCAAGCATACCCATCGACCATAAGCGAGCAGCAACTTTCCTGTGACAGGCTGTGGCTCACCAGGTTCGAAACAGGGTCCATCCACATGAGAAGGTGTGGAGATATTGGCGCAGGCACAACGCCCAAGAAAATGAGTTATACACAGAAGACATGCGTGAGTGGTAATCTCAGCCTGAATAATGGTTAACTCTTGCTTTAGAGATTTGGACAGAGAAGGGATGAGTTTGCTACTTGATGGGTGCTACACACTTTCTGAAGTGGTGAAGGGATGCAAGCACACAGTTCAAAGCAGTAACCATAGAAACAGCGATAGAAATGAGATAAAGATGCAACAGTGTGGCGATGTGACGGAGGTTGAAGGGTTAATGAGACGAAAAGCTTTTGGTTCCTCATTGTTGAGAAGAGCTGTGTATGGGAAACATTCCCCAATATGAAAGCTGCACTTTAAACAGGGGCAAACAAAACCCATGTTGAAAGCCAACAATTGTGAAATGGGTTAAGAGAGCACGGAGTAGGCTTAACACAACCAAACTCTTGGAAGCAGATTTTACAAGAGAGGTGATACCATCTTTCCAAGATATAGCTCGAAAGAATGAAGCACCAGTTATGTTCAAAGATGATGCAGGATTGAACTGGGTATTGTTAAAAATTTGAGGGTACTCCCGTGGGAGATTTTGATAGGTTGAAAGATGTTAGAACTGATTTTTGATCCATTAATAACAAGAAGATTATTTTTATCTCAGCTGAAGATATTAGCCAAGTCAGACAGTCAATGTGCCATAGCCTCATCTTTTGTTTGTTGAAGTAACTGTTGAGATGGATGCTGTGAGAAGCAAATGGAAAGGAGAAGGGCGGAGTCATCAGTGTATGAGTGGATAGGGTTAGATGTTTAGTTCAGATGGCCATTGATGAATACAAGAAAGAGAATTGGTGATGGGACAGAGTGCTCAGGAACATCACTATTGAGAGCTCAAGGAGAAGAACGGTGGCCGTCTACAACAGCAGCTATAGAATGACCAGGAACGAGGCTAGTGATGAAGGCACAGATAAAAGAAGAAAAACTGTAAGAGGCCAGTGTGAAAATTAAAGATATATTCCAGATTCGATCGAAAGCGTTTAAGATGTCAGGTGCAATGGCAAAGTCCCCAAAGCAAGAAAACTGTGAGTCTGAAAGGAAGGTGAGAAGATCGCCAGAGGAGCATCCCTGGCGGAATCAATACTGATGATTGGAACAAAGGTTGTGATAGGAATGGTATTTGATTTTTTGGTAAGAATAGATTAAAAAAAAATAGAAATAGAGGATGTTAAAGCAGTTGGGGGAGAGTTAGAGGGCTGGGAATGGTCACCCTTCTTTGGGACAGGCTGAATGAAGGGACACTTTCAACAAGAAGGAAAGGTACAAGTTGACAATGATGAAAGAGTTTATCTAGGCACGGTGTAAGGACAGAGGCACAATTCTTGAGGATAACAGGAGCTTTTCGGTCAGGTCATATGTCTTGTTAGTACTGAGCCCAGCAATGACAGAAAATACTTCAATTGAAGAAAATTTAATGTCAGCCATGAGGAAGTCAGAACGGGGCAGTGAAGGATGAACGGCTCCGGAACTGTCTAAGATGGAATTGGAGAAGAAAGTTTGAGCGAAGAGTTCTGCTTTATCTGTACAAGAAACCACTACTGAGACATCAGAATAGAAAAGAGGGAAGGCAATGAAGTGAAGTTGTTAGAAAGGTTTTTGACAAGGTGCCAGGAGGAATGGGAAATATTTGAGTCGCACAGTTCAGAGCGTTTACTATAAATGAAATTATTATTAGCACAGTGTAGAACGGAGTTAGCACGATTCCAAGTATAAACATAAAAGAGATGAGTCAGGGGTGGGTTGGCTCTGGTACCTTTTGTAGGCCTTATCCATGTCGACATCATTAAAACAATCGTGATCTTTTTTTTTTATGCGAGGAAGAAGGAACCAAAGGTCATGAGCCCGCAGTAACAGTTCCCTCCAAGAGAAAAACAAAATACAATAGAGAGCCAAATTCAAGATCCGATCATTTTGAGATGCCTGGACACACTGCGTTTGAAAGACTGGAGATCATAGGCAGCAGGAAATACAGACAGAGGGAGACAGTTCCAGAGTTGACCTGTTGCATAAATGAAAGACTGGGAGTAACGGTTAACTCTTGCATTAGAGAGTTGAACAGAAAAGGGATGAGAGTTTGCTGCCAGACGGGTGTTACGCGCCCGTCGTAGAGGTGGAGGAATGCAAGCAAACAGTTCAGAGGTGCAGTGACTATTAAAGTAGCGATAGAAAAGAGATAAAGATGCAACAGTGCGGCAAAGAGACAGAGGTTGAAGGGAGTCGGTAAGAGGAGGAGAGTTAATGAAACGAAAAGCCTTTGACTCCACCCTATTGAAAAGAGCTGTATGTGGGGAGCGTCCCCACACGTGAGAGTTGTACTCCACACAGGGACGGATAAAACCCCTGTATAGAGTCAACAATTGTGCGGGGGTAAAGAAAGAGCGGAGTCGGCTTAGCACACCCAATCTCTTGGAAGCAGATTTTACAAGAGATGTAATATGATCTTTCCAAGATAAGTCCCAAGTAAATGAAACCCCAAGCATCTTCAAGGATGATGCAGGATTAAGCTGAATATTATTAAACATTAGTGGGTATACCTGTGGAAGATTTTGTCGGGTTGATAGGTGTAAGAACTGAGTCTTAGATGCATTAAAAACAACCATATTATTTTTACCCCAGTCAGAGATACGAGCCAAGTTAGACATTAGGTGTGCCATAGCCTCATCCCTAGTTTGTTGAAGTATTTGTTGAGATGGGCGTTGCGGGAACCGAATGGAAAGGTGAAGGGTGGAGTCATCAGCGCATGAGTGGATAGGGTTAGATGTACAGCTTAGAAGATCATTGATGAATAAAAGGAAGAGAGTTGGTGATAGGACAGAGCCTTGAGGAATACCACTGTTGAGAGATCTAGGAGAAGAACGATGACCGTCTACAACAGCGGCTATAGAACGGCCAGGAAGGAAGCTAGTGATGAAGGCACAGATAGAAGGATAGAAACCGTAGGAGGGCAGTTTGGAAATTAAAAATTTATGCCAGACTCGATCGAAAGCCTTTGAGATGTCAAGTGCAATGGCAAAGCTTTCGCCAAAGTCCCGAAAGGAAGGTGACCAGGAGTCTGAAAGGTAGGTGAGAAGATCGCCAGTGGAGCGTCCCTGACGGAACCCATACTGACGATCGGAAAGAAGGTTGTGATAGGAAAGATGCCTTAAAATTTTTCTATTGAGAATTGACTCGAAAACTTTTGAAATACAGGACGTTAAAGCAATTGGACGATAGTTGGAGGGTTGGGAGTGGTCACCCTTCTTTGGGACTGGCTGAATGAGAGCAAACTTCCAGCAAGAAAGGTACAAGTTGACAGACAAAGGCAAAAGAGTTTGCCTAGGCAGGGTGTAAGCACGGAAGCACAGTTCTTGAGAATAACAGGAGGGACTCCATCAGGTCCATATGCCTTGTTAGTACTGAGGCCAGTGATGGCAGAAAATACATTATTATTATTATTTTTTTTTTTTCATTATGCATTGGATAAGAGAAAGGAATGTATACTTCCATGCCCAAGAAAATAACCTCCATAATACGAGAAACACATTCAGATGACTCTTCATCATGGAAGCAATAATCATTCCACAAACAGTCAAAGAAGTACTGCCTTACGGCCTCCCTGTAAGCAGTTCCAAAGTGCCCCAGCCTCCGCTTCTTGGGAGAGTCCACAGAGAGATAGGTCCTGGAGAGATAGAAGAGGTTCAGGTGATATGATTGTAACTGGAGGAGTCCCATGGAGAGAAAAGATTATGAGCATAAGAGGAACGATTAGTTGTAAGGAAGAGATCAAGTAAACTGGTACTCTCTCCAAGGCAGTCAGTGATGTGGGTAGGGTGCTGCAGAAGCTGCTGTAGGTCATTAAGGATCGAAAAGATGTAGGTTTGCTCACCAGTTGAATCAGTGAACGGTGAGGAGAGACAGAGGTGGCGGCAAACATTGAAATATGGAGATTTCAAATAAAGAAGAAATTGTTAGGAAGTTTTCCATCTTAGATATAAAAGAGTCAAAGAATTTTTCATGGTCAGTAGAATTAGAGATACACAACACAGAAATATTTAGTCAGCGAATGACAGGAAAGCCAAAACCAGTGTGTAGAGATTCCAGAAAATTCCAGTTCAGAAATACGAGAGCAAGATATAATGTGGCATACAGATATACAACAGCCACCTTTGACTTTAGAGTCCATGTCAAGAAAGTGGGAGGATACAGAGAAGGATTTACTGTCAGTCACCTCAGACAGTTGAGTTTCAGTGGGAAAGAGAAGATGAAATGTAGTGGAGGAGAGGTAGAGCTGAACAGAGCTGGGATCTGACCAGGCAGGGCATCCAGTACAACAAGTCAGTATAGGACGTCAGATGAGGTCTCTCATACCTCTATCCCATTAAGCAGTAGAAAGTAAGGGGGGGGGGACCCCAACCTGTTAGGGAATGTCTCTCACCCCTGCATTTCACTCATGCCACAGTAATGGTGAAAGTCAAGATAAGGCACGCCAACCTGAAGCTTCTCAGCGCCCAGACTGGGTTGTTGAATTATTGGCCAGTCATAAGGTAGCTGCATTGAAAGCCATTCCCACAAATGACTCACAGATAATTCTGAAAGGGGATGAATTAAACGCCAGCACGATTTTCTCTGATAAATTCACTCCCGACATTAAAGCAATGGAACAGAAGCCTGTACTCACCCCACAGTTGCGGGCTCGAAAATTCGTGATACTCAGAAACGTACAGAACATCATCTACGAATGAGAAGAATATAAAGAAGGAACTGGCCCAGGACAAAGCATTCACTCGTGAAGGTGCTGTGGAACACATCCACAACTTCCCACAGTCACACAACATTAAAGTGGTTTTCAAGCAGGTCACCCAGGCTGGGAGATTGACTGAGACTGGCCTGAGACTGTTTTACTGTATCTTAGCATTCTACAACACCAGATACAACAGGAACTCTTCTCTCTAATCACAGCATGCTACAGCTGCTATGTGGTGGAGGAACACTCAGCAAGCAACTGCCCAAAGCCCTAGAGTACAAGGTGTGTTCCCTGTGTGCTTGCACAGAGCACACATGGAAACAGTGCCCTAACAGCATTTGGAAATGTTTAAACTGCGAGGGAGAACATGGAACTATAGCCATGCCATGTCCCATATGGAAGAAACCTCTAAAAGAGAAAAGAAAAGCAGCAGTTCAAGCGCCTGAACAACCGAGCAACCAATCACGCACGTACAATGCAACCACTGCAACAAATACCCTGCCACTAGTAGCAATATCACAGCCACCAACATCCCTTTACCAGGCCTCACAGTCCCACCTAGTACCATTCCATACTGCATTAATGAGGCAAACACTACCAAATGCAGCATACCCAGGGACTTATGCATCACATCTAAATAAACTGTTCCAAGAAAATGGAATCTACCCCGTCAAGGCCCCCGCAATCGTCCCTCAAAAGTCCCAATTAACATTCCTAAAACCACATCAACTGTCACTTCCCCTACAGCCGTCTCTACAGCCACCTCTCTCTCCACTCTCCCACAATTCCCCTCCTCCGCAGAGTAAGCCGTCCATTCCCCCCCCCCCCACCGCCCTCACAGCTAGTCTCCATCGTAAGCAAGTGGGAGGAAGCACTTTCTATCACCCTTCAAAAGACGACAGGACCTCTTAAACTAGCCATGACGTACTTTTCCCCTCAACGACCATTCCTGTCCTTCTTCAACTTTCACAAGTTTCTCTATGGCCACGACTCTTTACACATACTTGGAGACCTGGGAGGCAACCATGACAATACAATACGACGAAACTCAATGGCATTCATCAACACAGGTACAGTCGTGGTCATAAATAATTACCTATCCTACAGTACCCCGTGCCTCTTGCTGGCTCATTTATGCGTGGCAAGACACAGTGGAGTAAATGAGGTTAAGAGGGAGGGGCCAAAGAAGGAATGGAAGGTGGGTCGGGGGACGAGTGATGGTGCGAGGGTGGACTGAGGGAGTGGAGGTAGGGGAGGGAGAATGAAATACGAAATGGTGGTCACATAATTTGTCTATTTTCTTTCATTCAGGGCATGATATAAAGGAGTTAAAATTCGTAGATAATGCTGCATTACACCTTGTATAGCGGCGTCAAATAACAAGCTTTAAATAGGTGGTGATATCAAGGGCTGGCTCTTGAGAGAAATATCCTGACCTGGCAGATCAAACATTAGTACGGAGCCAGATAATTGTGTTTATCCGCGTATTTTGACTTCGGACGCAGAATGGAATCTGGATGGCTTTGACTTCCGTAAGTGTTTATATAAGAAACGTCCTCTACCATTGTCTGTGATTAAATTTTTGGACTAAATATCATATGCAACCTTTGACAAGGCTGTGTCCATAGGGAATGTGATCATCCTCAGCTACATACTCCCTATATACAGTCACCATCATGTCAGCTAGTTCATGGCATCTCTATATGAAAAGGCTGTTTAAAATAATTGTGCATAAAAGGTAAATAAATCTGATGTCTGTGCACATGGGTGGATATAATACGATATCTCTCATAATCTGTTGGAAGGAAAATGAAACAAAATCATACTCAAATTCCCAAATATATCTATGTCAATGTTTACCGAAATTGGTCAAGCCAAAGTAACCAGGAAGGCCTTAATAAGTAGTCCAGTGGCATTCTGTCTCAATAACCTCTTGCAGTCTTCGCGGTACTGAGGAAACAATGTTGTTGATGGTTTGCTGGTTTCGTCTGAACAACTCCCACTCGTCCATGGTGTGCTGGAGGAGGCTGGCCCGTGTCCTCGTTCTCTGGCTTCCACGTGCTGACAGTCTGGGTCCACACAGTCTCGATGGCACTGCACTAATGTTTGATCTGTCTCGTCAGTATATTCCTCTCACAAGCCAGCCTAGATTTCACCACTTATCTAATAAAGCTTGTTATCTGACGCCGCTACACAAGGTAATGCAACATTATGTTCCAAATATTAACCACCTTATATCATGCCCTGAATGAAAGAAAATATGGCCACCATTCTGCATATCATATTCCCTCCCCTACCTAACCTCCCTCCCCTCCCTCACTCCACCCCTTGCACCATCATTCGTCCCCCCGCCCACCTTCCCTTCTCTCTCTGGCCCCTCCCTTTCAGCCCCTCTAACTCCAGTTTGACTTGCTGCTCAAAAAGGAGTCACCCTCCTCTTTTCAACTCTGGTGGTTCTGTAGCTATTTCTTCTACTGATAAAGCAGATCTCTTCGCACAGACTTTCTCCTCCAATTCCACCTTAGACGATTCCGGTGCTGTTCCTCCATCACTTCCCCCCTCTGACTTCCTCATGGCTGACATTAAAATTTCTTCAGCTAATGTATACTCTGCCATCACTGGCCTCAGCACTAACAAGGCATATGGGCCTGATGGGATCCCTCCTGTTGTTCTCAAGAACTGTGCTTCTGTGCTTACACCCTACCTAGGCAAACACTTTCGCCTTTGTCTGTCAACTTGTACCTTTCCTTCTTGCTGGAAGTTTGCTCTCATTCAGCCAGTCCCAAAGAAGGGTGACCACTCCCAACCCTCCAACTATCGTCCAATTGCTTTAACGTCCTGTATTTCAAAAGTTTTCGAGTCAATTCTTAATAGAAAAATTTTAAGGCATCTTTCCTATCACAACCTTCTTTCCGATCGTCAGTATGGGTTCCGTCAGGGACGCTCCACTGACGATCTTCTCACCTTCCTTTCAGACTCCTGGTCACCCTCCTTTCGGGACTTTGGCGAAAGCTTTGCCATTGCACTTGACATCTCAAAGGCTTTCGATCGAGTCTGGCATAAATCTTTAATTTCCAAACTGCCCTCCTACGGTTTCTATCCTTCTATCTGTGCCTTCATTGCTAGCTTCCTTTCTGGTCGTTCTATAGCCGCTGTTGTAGACGGCCATCGCTCTTCTCCTAGATCTATCAACAGTGGTGTTCCTCAGGGCTCTGTCCTATCACCAACTCTCTTCCTTTTATTCATCAATGATCTTCTAAGCTGTACATCTAACCTTATCCACTCATACGCTGATGACTCCACCCTTCACCTTTCCATTCGGTTCCCGCAACGGCCATCTCAACAAATACTTCAACAAACTAGGGATGAGGCTATGGCACACCTAATGTCTGACTTGGCTCGTATCTCTGACTGGGGTAAAAATAATTTGGTTGTTTTTAATACATCTAAGACTCAGTTCTTACACCTATCAACCCAACAAAGGTTCCACAGTTATACCCATTAATGTTTAATAATATTCAGCTTAATCCTGCATCATCCTTGAAGATGCTTGGGGTTTCATTTACTTGGGACTTATCTTGGAAAGACCATATTACATCTCTTGTAAAATCTGCTTCCAAGAGATTGGGTGTGCTAAGCTGACTCCGATCTTTCTTTACCCCTGCACAATTGTTGACTCTATACAGGGGTTTTACCCGACCCTGTGTGGAGTACAACTCTCATGTGTGGGGAGGCTTCCCACATACAGCTCTTCTCAATAGGGTGGAGTCAAAGGCTTTTCGTCTCATTAACTCTCCTCCTCTTACTTCCTCCCTTCAACCTCTGTCTCTTCGCCGCACTGTTGCATCTTTATCTCTTTTCTATCGCTACTTTAATGGTCACTGCTCCTCTGAACTGTCTGCTTGCATTCCTCCACCTCTGCGACGGGCGCGTAGCACCCGTCTGGCAGCAAACTCTCATCCCTTTTCTGTCCAACTCTCTAATGCAAGAGTTAACCGTTACTCCCAGTCTTTCATTTATGCAACAGGTCAGCTCTGGAACTGTCTCCCTCTGTCTGTATTTCCTGCTGCCTGTGATCTCCAGTCTTTCAAACGCAGTGTGACCAGGCATCTCAAAATGATCGGATCTTGAATTTAGCTCTCTATTGTATTTTGTTTTTCTCTTTGAGGGAACTGTTACTGCGGGCTCATGGCCTTTGGTTCCTTCTTCCTCGCATAAAAAAAAAAAAAAAAAATTGAGGCTCCGGGTACGGGAGGATAGGTGTTTATTTATGACCACGACTGTACAGCATTACACATTGGCCCTAACTTCCCGACCTTTACACGGTATAACTGCGCCACATCACATCATACTCATCAATAATTGCACTCACCATCACACACTTTCCCAACATGGCCCCCTAACCTCAAAAAATCACATTCCAATAATATTCATCATCTCCACCTCACTGATATGCATCCCTACCACACCCACACTTAACTACAGACAAGCTAACTGGGACCTGTTCAGAGTGACCTCTGACATCTCCCTTGCTGACAACTCCACCCTTGAGAATCAGACGTTAGATCAGACAGACATGACACTTGAATAATGGCTCACTGCAGTGGATGGGGTCATCAAAGCTGACAGTTCATTTAATCGCTCACTGAGTAACTGTGATAGTATATTTTCTTTATTACTCTGTAGATGTAATAATGGCTAGTTGTATGTAAAAAACATATATTTTATGTAGGTATAAATGGTAACACTCTTTGGTAGTAAATAAATACTATAATAAATGAATGAATCTATCTATCTATCTATTGCCAGACGCCTCAATCCCGGAAGGGGTGGCCACAAACAAATCGCCTCCAAGTCGCCCTGTCCCCCGCCATTTCACTGCCCTTTTCCCAACTCACACCCCCTTCTCTCATATACCTCTCCACCCCATCCCTCCATCTCATCCTCGGCCTCCCCCTCCCTCTCCCCCCCTCCACCTCACTCACATACACTCTCTTCGTCAGTCTTTCACCCTCCATCCTCTCCTCATGGCCAAACCACCTCAGTGTATTCCTCCTAACGCTTCCTATCACATCCACATCAACACCACAACGCTCCTTTATATCCTCATTTGTCGGCCTGTCTCTCCATGTAACTCCACAGGCTCCTCTTAAATAACTCATTTCCTCTGATCTCACTCTTCCCTTATATCATTCCAACAACGTCCAAGCTTCACTTCCATACGTTTGAGTTGGTATCACAATACTGTCATGTAACTTTTTTACTTCCATGCTCACTTCCCTGTTTCTTATCACTGCTTTCAAGAAACCAGAAACCTTTCTTCCCTGCTGTACTCTTTCAAGCACTTCACCCTCCAAACTTCCATCCTTATTCATCACACTACCCAAGTACTTAAACCTACTCACATTTTCCAATTCCTCACCATCTAACCTCGCTGTACATTCACTGACTTCACCTCCCTCAAAGACCATCACTTTACTCTTCCCTACATTCACCTTTAGATTCCGTTTAATACACACTCTTCCAAACTCATCCACCAAGCCTTGCAGCTCCCCTTTGTCTTCACTCAATAACACAGTATCATCTGCATACAACAGTACAGGGAGTTTCCAAACACTACCCTCTCTCACCAGGGCCACTCCAACATCCACTGCCCTACCTTGTACCTTATTACCCCATCGATGTACAGATTGAACAACCATGGAGACATGACACATCCCTGTTTCAGCCGAACCTTCAAAGAGAAAAATTCACTCAGTTCACCATCCACACGCACTGCAGCCTTAGCACCATCATACATACTCTTCACAGCATTCAACAACTTCCCATCTACTCCATATATTCTTAATACTTTCCACAATCCTTGTCTATCGACCCTGTCATATGCTTTCTCCAAATCCATGAAGGCGCATACAACTTCTTTCCCTTCTCTAGAAACTTTTCCACTAAAGATCTATGAATGAATATCTGATCTACACAGCCTCTTCCCTTTCTAAAGCCTCCCTGTTCTTCTCCAACTAATTTCTCTGTTCTTTCTCTAACTCTGTCAGTAAGTATCCTACCAAACACTTTTCCTATTATACTAAGAAGACAAATGCCCTTATGATTACCAGAGACTTCTTTTTCCCCTTTTCCTTTGTACAAGGGAATAATTATACCTGACTTCCAATCCTCCGGGACTCTACCTTCCTCCCAGGCCAATCTGCACATCTTCCACATCCATTCTACTACTATCTCTCCCCAATGCTTCAGCATTTCACCACACGCTCCATTAATTCCTGGGGCTTTCTCCAATTTAACTTTCTTCATTGCTTCCACAACTTCTATCCTACTGATTTCTTCCTGTCTTCTCATCTCCCTCCTTCTCTCAGCCATTCCCCCAGCCACTTATACTCGCATTACTTCCATTCTCTACGTTCAACAATTCCTTAAAGTGTTTTCTCCATCTGCTCACTTTTTCTCCCTTCTCCTCTAGTAATCTACCATTTTTATCTTTCACTCCCCTGCTAACTTCACTTCCACCCTGCCTTACTCTTTTCACCTCTTTCCAGAACATTTTCTTACAGTCCCTCCACTTTACACTCAAGTTCCTTCGATATTCCTCATCCACCCTCTTCTTACTCTCTCTTACTAATCTTTTCACCTCTCTCTTCCTTTCTACAGGTAACTCTCTTCCGCCTCTCAACTTCTTCCATGCCCCTATTTCTTATTCATTCATTGTATGCTTTCTTCTTTTGTGCCACAGCCTGTCTCACCTCTTCATTCCACCACGCTGTTCCTTGCACTCCCCTCCGTCTTCTCTTCATCCCACACACCACATCACATGCTGCACATATTTCTTCTGTGAATATCCTACACACACCTTCCACGTCCCCCATCTGCTCCAATTCATATTTGCCCAATCGTTCCTCCACTTCTCTCTTATATTCTGCCTTTTTCTCATCCTTTTGTAACCTTTCCACTCTCCTTACAAATACTCCTTCTTCCCGTCCTTCCCTTCTTCTATTTCTCCATCTTATTTGGATCTTGATTCTGGCCACCACCAAGTAGTGGTCAGGAAGTTCACTCCCCCAACCTGTATAAGCTCTTGCATTCATTACATATTTTCCCATCCTTTCATCCACACACACATAATCATTGCCTTCCTTTCATTCAGTTCACCACCCACCCTTCTCATCACTCGCCATGTATAGGCTACCTGTGGATCATTTTATGCCTGAAGAGGGTATTGGCTATCACCAACCCACTCCAAGCACAAATGTCCGCTAATGCACTGCCATTCTCATCTATCTCAGCAGGCACACCCCACTCACCAACTATTTAATCCACCTTCACATTCCCTACTTTACCATTAATATCAACGACCAAAAACACTCTCTCGTTCCTTCCAAACTTTTCCATGCATACTTCCACATTTGTCGAGAACTCTTCTCTCACTCTGCTTGCACGATCTTGCGTTGGCGCATACACACACACAATCGCCCACATTTGTATTCTAACTTTCAATGTTACACACATAATCCTTGACCCAACTGATCCATACTCTCTTATGCTCTTTTCTTCCATCTTTTATTCACAACCATACATACTCCTTCCTTTGCCCTCTCATTCTCACCTACTCCTGCACATATACCCCATCAATACTCCCATTCTCTCACACTCTCACCCTTCCATTTAGTTTCAGTTACTCCACAGACATGAACTTTCGCACCCTCAGGCACCTGGACAATCTCTCTCTCTTTCACCTCATCATTTGCACCCCTTATATTCCATGTTGCGATTACCATGTCCTTTGTCCGGTCCTTGGTCGTCATCTTTTGGTCAGTCCATGTCTGAGGCTTCTTGTTCGTCTTTTTAGTTAGTTGTTTTCCGGGGAGGGGCACTAACCCTCCGCCAGTCCTTTTAGTCGCCTTGTACGACAAGCAGGGATACTGGGGGAGTATTCTTGAAACCCCCCCTACCCACAGGGAGGGGGGGAATATATATATAGTGTAGAACATTTAATGTTGGTGCAAGTATTTAGTGATTGAATTGCGCAGATAATTGAAGTAGGTATGTGTACCTAAGTTATAACTATACAGCACGTTTTATATGTTTGTGGAGAAGGTTTTGTCTATCACTGTGTCTATTACTGTGTATTTTATAAATGAAGTAACTATGTAACTCACTAATTTTTACCGTGATGAGAATGGTGTTAGTGTCGGTGCAGGTGGTGATAGTGTTGTCATATACAGTTGATTGACGGGTTGTTGTGGTGTTCTCAGCAAACACTTAGCATAGCAACGTCGACCCCCCACACTGGTAGCTGTGGTGAGTAAATGAGTAGCGATGAGTAGTGATGAGTATGTGAGTGGTGAGTGAGGGCTCTGGATCAGGGCCACGTGGTATTTGCTGTCGTCGTCACCCCTGCATCACCGTTGTGGTGGTGGTGGGGGTGGAGGGCAATTGGAGACAGGGGTGGGGCTTTGGTGGTTGTTGTTGTGTTCTTGCTTTTCGTTTGCTTGTTTTGTTTTTCTTTCTCGATGTATTCTCGGTCCTTTCTTCTTGTGATTTACTCGTTGTGGGGTAATGACTGCTGCTATTTGTAGGTGAGTGTAGAGATTATAGAGATGTCTCGTAGACTTGTTACTTATAGTTAATCGTAGGGCTTGTATTTCTCACTCGTAACTCGTTCTTCAGACTGTATACTCGATTGTCGTTACTTGATCGTAGAACTGTAGTTTCTTGATAATATAGAATCAACTGTAGAACTGGAGCTGATCTTGGTTACCCTCTCGCCTGCTTTTGTAGAAATTTACTGTAGATTTGAAGACGAGGTTCCTACTTCTGCTGCCACCGTATCTTGTAGAACTTCGTAGCTTCTTGTAGTGTTTTGTAGATCAGTTATGCGTAAGTTATACTCCTGGATGAGCGGTAATTATACGTCAGTAGGTTTGTAAGCAGATAATCTTAGTTCCAATTGTCATGCAATGACAGGAGAGGTAAAGATGAGAATGGGACTATGTATAATTTTATTTGTCTTGAAAAGATTAACTAAAGTCTCCCAGACACGAGTGAAGTATACAGTAGAGTCCCGCTGTAACCTCCAGTTAGATCCCTTTCTCTCTACAACCTCTCGCTACTATCCCCAGCCCCTTTCTGCTCTCTAACTCTCTCATCCTGCCCTAGAAGGACTAGTGTCACGTGTGCAAGACACATGTGAATGTTCGAGAAACCCGTGTGTCTGTGTGTACGTAGCGTTTCCGGTGACATACTGTACGTGTGGCCTTTTTTACAGAAATACGGAGTCATTTTCCTTCCCACTGAAATCGCAAACACATTTCCTTTGGTTGACTCTCGCTGACACATTTCCTATTCCCACACCTTGGCTAGTGCTTCTGTCTATCTATCTATCTATCTATCACGCTATTTATTATGATTTGTATTTATAATATGGAGTCCTGACACCTTTTTGAGCAGCAAGTCACACTGGAGTTAGAGGGACTGAAAGGGAGGGGCCAGAGAGAGAAGGGAAGGTGGGCGGGGGGACTAGTGATGGTGCTGGGGGTGGTGTGAGGGAGGGGAGGGAGGTTAGGTAGCGGAGGGAATATGATATGCAGAATGGTGGTCACATTTTCTTTCATTCAGGGCATGATATACGGGAGTTAATATTTGGAACATAATGCTGCATTACACTTTGTGCAGCGGCGTCAGATAACAAGCTTTATTAGATAAATGGTGACATGTAGGCTGGCTCGTGAGAGGAATATACTGACGTGACAGATCAAACATCAGTGCTGTGGACCCAGATTGTCAAAGCGTTGGAGCCAGAGAACGAGGACATGGGCCAACCTCCTCCAGCACACTATGGACGAGTGGGAGTTGTTCAGACGAAACCAGCAAACCATCAACAACATTGTTTCCTCAGTACCGCGAAGACTGCAAGAGGTTATTGAGACAGAATGCCACTGGACTACTTATTAAGGCCTTCCTGGTTACTTTGGCTTGACCAATTTCGGTAAACATTGACATAGATATATTTGGGAATTTGAGTGGGATTTTGTTTCATTTTCCTTCCAACAGATTATGAGAGATATCGTATTATATCCACCCATGTGCACAGACATCAAATTTATTTACCTTTTATGCACAATTATTTTAAACAGCCTTTTCATATAGAGATGCCATGAACTAGTTGACATGATGGTGACTGTATATAGGGAGTATGTAGCTGAGGATGATCACATTCACTGTGGACACAGCCTTGTCAAAGGTTGCATATGATATTTAGTCCAAAAATTTAATCACAGACAATGGTAGAGGACGTTTCTTATATAAACACATACGGAAGTCAAAGCCATCCAGATTCCATTCTGCGTCCAACATTAAAATACAAGGATAAACAATTATCTGGCTCCGTACTAATGTTTGATCTGTCAGGTCAGGATATTTCTCTCACGAGCCAGCGCTTGATATCGCCACCTATCAAAAGCTTGTTATCTGACGCCACTGTACAAGGTGGAATGCAGCATTATCTACCGAATATTAACTCCTTTATATCATGCCCTGAATGAAAGAAACTAGACAAATTATGTGACCACCACTTTGCATTTCATTCTTCCTCCTCTACCTCCCCTCCCTCACTCCACCCCAGCACCATCACTCGTCCTCCCTACCACGTTCCCATGCCTCTCTGGCCCCTTCCTCTCAGCCCCTTTTACTCCACTGTGACTTGCCACGCATAAATGAGCCGGCCTGAGGCATGGGGTACCGAGGGTACGTGATTATGTAAGATCACGACTGTAGATACCCGGTATATATATATATATATACCGGAGGATACGTGATTATGTATATATATATATATATATATATATATATATATATATATATATATATATATATATATATATATATATATATATATTAATTATAATTGCTTTTTCGACATAACTCCTTTCAAATTCGTTATATCAACATAAAACCTAAACCTAAACGTGGATCTTTCTAATCTGCATCCCATAACATGCCTCATTACATCAGGGGAGTCGCTCTTAGTAAGCGGTAGGGAGGGTTAATGTCAGGTGAGTTGGGCCTAAAATTTCAAATGGGCATAAAATCCCCATTTTTCATCCGATTTACTCCAAATTTGATATGTAACATCTTTGCCTAGATATCCTGTTGGCTTTATACGTCAGCACTAAAATGACTGCTGGGGATAGATTTGCTCTGCCTTGGCACTACTTCTTGTTTCTGTTGATTTAAAGAAGGCTTTTGACAGACTCCCTAGAGAGGTGATGAGGTGAGAAATGTGAAAGCTTGGGACCAACGAGTAGCTGGTTAGAGTGGTTATGGCTAAGTATGTTGGTGCAAACAAACAAGAAGCCTCGGACAAGGACTGACCAAACGTTGACGACCCAGGACCGGACAAAGGACTTGGTAATGAGTACATGGAATGTAAGAGGAGCGAATGATGAGGTGAAAGAGAGAGAGATTGTCCAGGTGCTTGAGGGTGCGAAAGTGGATGTATGTGGAATAACTGAAACAAAATGGAGAGGAGAAAGTGTGAGAGAATGGGAGTATGGATGGGGTATATGTGAAGGAGTAGATGAGAATGAGAGGGCAAAGGAAGGAGTGTGTATAGTTGTGAGTAAAAGATGGAAGAAGAGCATAAGACAGTATGGATCAGTTGGGTCAAGGATTGTGTGGGTAAAGTTGAAAGTTGGAATACAAATGTGGGCGATTGTGTGTGTGTATGCGCCAACACAAGATCGTGCTAGAAGAGTGAGAGAAGAGTTCTGGACAAATGTGGAAATGTGCATGGAAAAGTTTGGAAGGAATGAGAGAGTGTTTTTGACTGGTGATATGAATGGTAAAGTTGGTAATGTGAAGGTGGATGGAATAGTTGGTGAGTGGGGTGTGCCTGCCGAGATAGATGAGAATGGGAGTGCGTTAGTGGACATTTGTGCTGGGAGGGGGTTGGTGATAGCCAATACCCTCTTCAGGCATAAAATGATCCACAGGTATACATGGCGAGTGATGAGAAGGGTGGGTGGTGAACTGAATGAAAGGAAGGCAATGATTGATTATGTGTGTGTGGATGAAAGGATGCGAAGATGTGTAAAGGATGCAAGAGTGTATAGAGGTTGGGGGAGTGGACTTTCTGACCACTACTTGGTGGTGGCCAGAATTAGGATGCAAGTGAGATGGAGGGAAAGAAGAAGGGAAAGACGAGAGGAAGGAGTAGTTGCAAGGAGAGTGGAAAGGTTACAAGAGGATGAGAAAAAGGCAGAGTATAAGAGAGAAGTGGAGGAACGATTGGGCAAATATGAATTGGAGCAGATGGGAGACATGGAAGGTGTGTGTAAGATATTTACAGAAGAAATATGTGCAGCATGTGATGTGGTGTGTGGAAGGAAGAGAAGGCGGAGGGGGGTGCAAGGAACAGCGTGGTGGACTGAAGAGGTGAAACAGGCTGTGGCACAAAAGAAGAATGCATACAATGAATGGGTGAGAAGTAGGGGCGTGGAAGAAGTTGAGAGGCGGAAGAGAGAGTTATATGTGGAAAGGAAGAGAGAGGTGAAAAGATTAGTAAGAGAGAGTAAGAAGAGAGTGGATGAGGAATTTGGAAGGAATTTGAGTGTGAAGTGGAGGGACCGTAAGAAAATGTTCTGGAGAGAAGTGAAAAGAGTAAGACAGGGTGGAAGTGAAGTTAGCAGGGGAGTGAAAGATAAAAATGGTAGATTACTAGTGGAGAAGGGAGAAAAAGTGAGCAGATGGAGAGAACACTTTAAGGAATTGTTGAACGTACAGGATGGAAGTAATGCGAATAAAATTGGCTGGGGAATGGCTGGGAGAAGGAGGGAGGTGAGAAGACAGGAAGAAATCAGTAGGATAGAAGTTGTGGAAGCAATGAAGAAAGTTAAATCGGGGAAAGCCCCAGGAATTGATGGAGTGTGTGGTGAAATGCTGAAGCATGGGGGAGAGATAATAGTAGAATGGATGTGGAAGATGTGCAGATTGGCCTGGGAGGAAGGTAGAGTCCCGGAGGATTGGAGGTCAGGTATAATTATTCCCTTGTACAAAGGAAAAGGGGAAAAAGAAGTGTGTGGTAATCATAGGGGCATTTGTCTTCTTAGTATAATAGGAAAAGTGTATGGTAGGATACTTATAGACAGAGTTAGAGAAAGAACAGAGAAATTAGTTGGAGAAGAACAGGGAGGCTTTAGGAAGGGAAGAGGTTGTGTAGATCAGATATTCATTCTTAGATCTTTAGTGTAAAAGTTTCTAGAGAAGGGAAAGAAGTTGTATGCGGCTTTCAAGGATTTGGAGAAAGCATATGACAGGGTGGATAGACAAGGATTGTGGAAAGTGTTAAGAATATATGGAGTAGATGGGAAGTTGTTGAATGCTGTGAAGAGTATGTACGATGGTGCGAAGGCTGCAGTGCGTGTGGATGGTGAACTAAGTGAATTTTTCTCTTTGAAAGTTGGTTTGAAACAGGGATGTGTCATGTCTCCATGGTTGTTCAATCTGTACATGGATGGGGTAATAAAAGAGGTACAAGGTAGGATAGTAGATGTTGGAGTGGCCCTGGTGAGAGAGGATAGTGTTTGGAAACTCCCTGTACTGTTGTTTGCAGATGATACCGTGTTGTTGAGTGAAGACGAAGGGGAGCTGCAAGGCTTGGTGGATGAGTTTGAGAGAGTGTGTAAGAAACGGAACCTAAAGGTGAATGTAGGGAAGAGTAAAGTGATGGTCTTTGAAAGAGGTGAAGTTAGTGAATGTACAGCGAGTTTAGATGGTGAGGAATTGGAAAATGTGAGTACGTTTAAGTATTTGGGTAGTGTGATGAGTAAGGATGGAGGTTTGGAGGGTGAAGTGCTTGAAAGGGTACAGCAGGGAAGAAAGGTTGCTGGTTCCTTGAAAGCAGTGATAAGAAACAGGGAAGTGAGCATGGAAGTGAAAAAGTTACTGCATGACAGTATTGTGATACCAACTCTAATGTACGGAAGTGAAGCTTGGACATCGTTGGAAGGACACAAGTCAAGAGTTAGAGCAGTGGAAATGAGTTATTTAAGAGGAGCCTGTGGAGTCACGTGGAGAGACAGGCTGACGAATGAGGATATAAATGAGCGTTGTGGTGTGGATGTGGATGTGATAGGAAGCGTTATGAGGAACACACTGAGGTGGTTTGGCCATGTGGAGAGGATGCAGGGTGAAAGACTGACGAAGAGAGTGTATGTGAGTGAGGTGGAGGGGGAAAGAGGGAGGGGGAGGCCGAGGATGAGATGGAGGGATGGGGTGGAGAGGTATATGAGAGAGGGGGGTGTGAGTTGGGAGCAGGGCAGTGAAATGGCGGGGGACAGGGCGACTTGGAGGCGATTTGTTTGTGGCCACCCCAAACGGGATTGAGGTGTCTGGCAATAGATAGATAGATAGATGTTGGTGCTCACACCCAGGTCAAAGTGACTGGAGATTTGAGTGATGTGTTTTACACGAATGTAGGCGTACATCATGGTTCAGTCTTCAGCCAGTTATTGTTAACGTGCTTGAAGCTCTCTTACTTGACTTTTTTTTTTTTTTTTTTTTTTTTAAGGACCTATCCACCACTGGGGTCGAAGCCCTGGTGATTAAGGCAAACATGTTCTGTACGTATATATATATATATATATATATATATATATATATATATATATATATATATATATATATATATATATATATATTGCCAGACGCCTCAATCCCGTTTGGGGTGGCCACAAACAAATCGCCTCCAAGTCGCCCTGTCCCCCGCCATTTCACTGCCCTTCTCCCCACTCACACCCCCTCTCTCATATATCTCTCCACCCCATCCCTCCATCTCATCCACCGCCTCCCCCTCCCTCTTCCCCCCTCCACCTCACTCACATACACTCTCTTCGTCAGTCTTTCACTCTCCATCCTCTCCACATGGCCAAACCACCTCAGTGTGTTCCTCATTACGCTTCCTATCACATCCACATCCACACCACAATTCTCCTTTATATCCTCATTCGTCAGCCTGTCTCTCCACGTGACTCCACAGGCTCCTCTTAAATAACTCATTTCCACTGCTCTCACTCTTGACTTGTGTCCTTCCAACAATGTCCAAGCTTCACTTCCGTACGTTAGAGTTGGTATCACAATACTGTCATGTAGTAAGTTTTTCACTTCCATGCTCACTTCCCTGTTTCTTATCACTGCTTTCAAGGAACCAGCAACCTTTCTTCCCTGCTGTACCCTTTCAAGCACTTCACCCTCCAAACCTCCATCCTTACTCATCACACTACCCAAATACTTAAACGTACTCACATTTTCCAATTCCTCACCATCCAACCTCGCTGTACATTCACTAACATCACCTCTCTCAAAGACCATCACTTTACTCTTCCCTACATTCACTTTTAGGTTCCGTTTCTTACACACTCTCTCAAACTCATCCACCAAGCCTTGCAGCTCCCCTTCGTCTTCACTGAACAACAGTATCATCTGCAAACAACAGTAGAGGGAGTTTCCAAACACTATCCTCTCTCACCATGGGCACTCCAACATCCACTACCCTACCTTGTACCTCTTTTATTACCCCATCCATGTACAGATTGAACAACCATGGAGACATGACACATCCCTGTTTCAAACCAACTTTCAAAGAGAAAAATTCACTTAGTTCACCATCCACACGCACTGCAGCCTTCGCACCATCGTACATACTCTTCACAGCATTCAACAACTTCCCATCTACTCCATATATTCCTAACACTTTCCACAATCCTTGTCTATCCACCCTGTCATATGCTTTCTCCAAATCCATGAAAGCCGCATACAACTTCTTTTCCTTCTCTAGAAACTTTTCCACTAAAGATCAAGGAATGAATATCTGATCTACACAACCTCTTCCCTTCCTAAAGCCTCCCTGTTCTTCTCCAACTAATTCCTCTGTTCTTTCTCTAACTCTGTCTATAAGTATCCTACCATACACTTTTCCTATTATACTAAGAAGACAAATGCCCCTGTGATTACCACACACTTCTTTTTCCCCTTTTCCTTTGAACAAGGGAATAATTATACCTGACTTCCAATCCTCCGGGACTCTACCTTCCTCCCAGGCCAATCTGCACATCTTCCACATCCATTCTACTACTATCTCTCCCCCATGCTTCAGCATTTCACCACACACTCCATCAGTTCCTGGGGCTTTCCCCGATTTAACTTTCTTCATTGCTTCCACAACTTCTATCCTACTGATTTCTTCCTGTCTTATCACCTCCCTCCTTCTCCCAGCCATTCCCCAGCCACTTATACTCGCATTACTTCCCTCCTCTTCGTTCAACAATTCCTTAAAGTGTTCTCTCCATCTGCTCACTTTTTCTCCCTTCTCCACTAGTAATCTACCATTTTTATCTTTCACTCCCCTGCTAACTTCACTTCCACCCTGTCTTACTCTTTTCACTTCTCTCCAGAACATCATCTTACAGTCCCTCCACTTTACACTCAAATTCCTTCCAAATTCCTCATCCACTCTCTTCTTACTCTCTCTTACTAATCTTTTCACCTCTCTCTTCCATTCCACATATAACTCTCTCTTCCGCCTCTCAACTTCTTCCACGCCCCTATTTCTCATCCATTCATTGTATGCATTCTTCTTTTGTGCCACAGCCTGTTTCACCTCTTCAGTCTACCACGCTGTTCCTTGCACCCCCCTCCGTCTTCTCTTCCTTCCACACACCACATCACATGCTGCACATATTTCTTCTGTAAATATCTTACACACACCTTCCACGTCTCCCATCTGCTCCAATTCATATTTGCCCAATCGTTCCTCCACTTCTCTCTTATACTCTGCCTTTTTCTCATCCTCTTGTAACCTTTCCACTCTCCTTGCAACTACTCCTTCCTCTCGTCTTTCCCTTCTTCTATTCCTCCATCTTACTTGCATTCTAATTCTGGCCACCACCAAGTAGTGGTCAGAAAGTCCACTCCCCCAACCTCTATACACTCTTGCATCCTTTACACATCTTCGCATCCTTTCATCCACACACACATAATCAATCATTGCCTTCCTTTCATTCAGTTCACCACCCACCCTTCTCATCACTCGCCATGTATACCTGTGGATCATTTTATGCCTGAAGAGGGTATTGGCTATCACCAACCCCCTCCCAGCACAAATGTCCACTAACGCACTCCCATTCTCATCTATCTCAGCAGGCACACCCCACTCACCAACTATTCCATCCACCTTCACATTACCAACTTTACCATTCATATCACCAATCAAAAACACTCTCTCATTCCTTCCAAACTTTTCCATGCACACTTCCACAGTTGTCCAGAACTCTTCTCTCACTCTTCTAGCACGATCTTGCGTTGGCGCATACACACACACAATCGCCCACATTTGTATTCCAACTTTCAACTTTTCCCACACAATCCTTGACCCAACTGATCCATACTGTCTTATGCTCTTCTTCCATCTTTTACTCACAACTATACACACTCCTTCCTTTGCCCTCTTATTCTCACCTACTCCTGCACATATACCCCATCCATACTCCCATTCTCTCACACTTTCTCCTCTCCATTTTGTTTCAGTTATTCCACATACATCCACTTTCGCACCCTCAAGCACCTGGACAATCTCTCTCTCTTTCACCTCATCATTCGCTCCTCTTACATTCCATGTACTCATTACCAAGTCCTTTGTCCGGTCCTGGGTCGTCATCGTTTGGTCAGTCCTTGTCCGAGGCTTCTTGTTTGTTTTTTTTAGTTAGTTGTTTCCGGGAAGGAGCATTAACCCTCCGCCAACCCTTTTAGTCGCCTTTTACGACAAGCAGGGATACTGGGGGAGTATTCTTGAAACCGGGTAGGGGGGTTTTCACACACATCTCTCTCTCTCTCTCTCTCTCTCTCTCTACTGTATGTGTGTGTGTGTGTGTGTGTGTGTGTGTGTGTGTGTGTGTATATATATATATATATATATATATATATATATATATATATATATATATATATATATATATATATATATACAGTATATGTTTGCCTTAATCACCAGGGCAGAAAATAATATAGAGGACATCACTATATGAAAGAGAACCTGAGGAGTCAGTAACTGTTCCATATACGTCAGCTGTCGACGCTAATTAAGATAACTTGTTCCAGATGATGGAATTCATTTACATATGTACAGATAGTGTAGTGCTTCACCCAAAAGAAACTTGACTTCAGGGATGGACTTTCATGGTAGATGTAGTATACTGATGACCTGGTGCTGACTGCAGAGAATGAAGGGGAGGAGCTGGAGGAAAGATTTACAAAGTGGAAAGACTGTCACAATGCTGTGAGAGTAAATGTGGAAAAACAAAAGTGAAGATATCTACTAAGGATTTCAGGGGCAGTGTCCGACTGTTTTTTATAAATAACGTCTCAACAAAGCGTCGGACAAGGATTTAACTTTGGCAGTGCATCTTTGAGACCCCGACCTAATTTGTAAAATTATGCTTTTGTACCAAATGTCAATGAATAAGGCATTTATAAGAGTAAATGTAGGGTAAACTTAGCTAAAATCGTCAGAGGCATGTAGCGAGGCTAGCTTCGGTCACGATACAAGCCCAGCCCACAATTCGGAACGTGACGTCGGTGTGACGTAGTAGTAATCACCGACGCAAGTGGCATTAGGAATTTAATATATTTCCTTTTAAATCATGCCAGTCAATCACATTAAAAATGCTACTTTTCAGTTTTATTTTATTATAAAAAAAAATATTTTTTTAAAGATAATAGTGGGCGTTCACAATGAACAAGTTTAATAAACCACTGCTCTATGTTACATGCACCGAGCATTTAGCAAGGGCCGTATTTTCCATGTAAATGATAAGTAATTTCCTTCGAGTAAACCTTTTTTTTTTCTCAAACGTTCTTCTCATCTAAGGACCATACTGAATCTGTAGCAGGGGTGAAATATTACTTAGGTGTGTGTGTGTGTGTGTGTGTGTGTGTGTGTGTGTGAGAGAGAGAGAGAGAGAGAGAGAGAGAGAGAGAGAGAGAGAGAGAGTACAGTATGTGGGGGGGGGGTTAGAAAGATAGAAATGCCACTTGCGTCGGTGATTACTACTACGTCACACCGGCGTCACGTTCCGAATTGTGGGCTGGGCTTGTATCGTGACCGAAGCTAGCCTCGCTACATGCCTCTGACGATTTTAGCTAAGTTTACCCTACATTTACTCTTATAAATGCCTTATTCATTGACATTTGGTACAAAAGCATAATTTTACAAATTAGGTCGGGGTCTCAAACATGCACTGCCAAAGTTAAATCCTTGTCCGACGCTTTGTTGAGACGTTATTTATAAAAAAAACAGTTGGACACTGCCCCTGAAATCCTTAGTAGGACTGGTGGAGGTACTGTTAAAGCAGAGGAATGTGGCTATGTGCAGTTTGCCAAAGCGTGTGGTAAATAATTCCATCTTGTGCAGTGTTTGCGATAAGTTCAATGCGTAAGAGATGTAGTGGTATTTGAATAAGGTTACGAAATAACGGTGATTTTCTTTTGTACTGTGAGCCAGAGAGAGCATGTAGAGATTGTCAGGCGTTATAGAACTGACCTTACTGGAGAGTCTTTTGCGTGTGTGGAGGAGTTTTGCTATTTGGAGGTCATGTATTGTCCTGAAGGTGGGGCTGGAGCTAGTTCTGACGCTAGGGTAAGGAGTGGTTGGAGGAAGTTCAAGGAGCTGTTGCTTTTCCTAACACTAAGAGGGTTCTCCCACCGTGCTAGGGGATCTTTGTATGTGGCGAGTTTTAAGAAGGTATGCTATATGGTAGTGAGACCTGAGCACTAAAAGAAGAGGATATCCATAGGCTCAAATGTACAGAAGTGACAATGATTAGATGGATATGTAGGGCGTCCTTGAATGTAAGGCCTGGTGGGGGTGGGGGGAAAGCTAGGATTGCGGTTGAAGTGTTGACAGGAAGGATGGGACTGGAGTGTATTGGTGTCATGAGAAGGAGGGGTAGACTGAGATGGTTTGGTCATGTTGAGAGGATGGGGGACGACAGCTGGGTGTGGGAGGCGAGAAGTGAGAACGTTGGGAGTAGGGGCACGAGACGCAGACCGAAAAAAGATCTAGGATGAGGTCACAGAGTGTGACCTCAGAGATATGGAACTGAATTGGGAGGCTGCCAGAGATCAAGCAACACGGTTAGCCGCCATTAGTTGACCAAAGCTGAAGCATGGAAGCATGCTGGAACTTTTATAAACGATATGATAAACGATACAATATATCTTTGTAGTTGGGGCGCCCCTCATGACCTCAGTCAATGTAGTGCTCTCTCTCTCTCTCTCTCTCTCTCTCTCTCTCTCTCTCCAGGTAACTCTGCTCTTAATGGTGAGCCAAATGGTTTCCTGTAACCCAGAAAATCTTTTACTGCGCAACCATATAACCAAATGATTCTTGGTGCTCTAATGGGTTAAGACACTTAGACCAGATGGAGCCTTTATGGGTTTCCATCGGAGAAATGGTTAGGGTTTTATTGCTCATCTTTGTGAGATATATTCATAACCACCTCATATTACTATCCTTTACAGCCTGTATTGCATTATTCATAAATTTTGTTGGAGGGGAAACAGTTCACATTGTAGTTGTAAAGTATTGCTTAAGATATCTTTTATGAAATCACTGCAGAGAAGGATAAAGAAGTTGGTAACACTGGATGGAAAAGGTTAATTTCTCCCTTAACTATAATTAACATTTGAATTTCCTTTACTCCATAACTGTTGCGAATCACATATCCCATTGGAGCCCAGTGTCCGGAATATTGGACAGAACTGGGATTTTTCAAGTTTTTATCAAGTAGGGAACCCCCAGGTAGGGACCTATGAGCTTCGCGACTATGAACCGATAGGCGGAGGGCGGTACGCTCAGTACCCACCCAGTGCCATGCCTCGCCCAGCACCCATGGGATCCAATGGGATATGTGTTCGTAGACATGTGGAGAGAATGGAGAATGAAAGACTGACTAAGAGGGTGTATGTAGGTGAGGTGGAGGGAGGGAGAGAGAGGGGTAGACCGAGGATGAGGTGGAGAGATGGAGTTGAGAGGTATATGAGGGAGGGGGGGTGAGTTGGGGGGAGAGTAGTCAAAAGGTGGGTGACAGAGTGACTTGGAGGCGTTATGTCTGCGGCCACCCTTTGCGGGATTAGGGCGTCGGGCTATAGATAGATAGATAGATAGATAGATACTTGGGCTAATTCTGAGCCCCATTCTGACCCTTAACTTAGTTACAGTTACTGAAGATCTTATGGATGAACTATAGGCTATGAGCTGAAGATCCCCCTAAAGCGTTATCGTTACCATCATTGGGGATAAATTCTCATGTTGACTTTTTGAAAGATGAACAGCTCTACTTGACATATTAATATGATAGCCACGGAGGATCAGTAGCTTAGTGGCTGTTATCATATCATTTCTATGTGTACTGTCTAGTCGCAGTTCGTCATCCATGATATGGACAGAGCTCCAGCTAGCAACATTATGTTTCCAAAATTATTTAAAATTTGGATAATAAACTCTGTGTGATAGTCTGAAATAAATTGTGTAGTTACTAGGGATGATTTTTTATAAATAATAATAATTGCAAAACGCTATTTTTCTTAATTTCTAATAACCAACAATGTTTTTTAAACTTTGTAACACTTCAGTCCATGATAATAACTACAAGGTTGTTGTTGAAACTGATTACATAATATTATTGTAGGCAAATTTATGCTGTTAGTAAAAAACAGAACTCTTAATGCTACGTTTCTCGTATTATATATTGCATTATAATACTGAGATGTCTGACATCAACCTGCCTTGGGCATTTACATGACAGCAAGTCCAGTACTGCATCAGGCACAGGAGTGCCATCCATCCAGTCAATCAAAAGCTGGTCTGAATCTGTGTTTGTTTCTCTTTCCAGCCCCTCCCAACAGGTGATGGTCTATCAGCAGTTCCGTTCAGGCACCTTCGCCAGATTGCAGCATGGTAATTTGCTCACTGACAGTGTTTCCTCAGGCAGTCCTCGCAAGGTGGCAGAAGATGTGATTCAGTCTCTCCTTTCTTTGTACAGAAAAACACGCACTGATGAGGTGCCAGACTTGGAGTTATAAATAGAACTCTTCAAATGGCTCATCAGAGAGGTCCCAGCTTTCACCCAACTTAGTGAAAGAATCCTGGAAAACTGGGTCCTTTTGAACTATTTTCATTGCACTGAGCCTCCCTTGTCCGGTAAGTGCACTCTCAGTGTCACATCCAGCCACCGCATGCATACCAATTAGTGCTCTACATACCTTACATCCAACAGTAGTAACAATACGACTAACATAAACAAATTTAAATCTGGTATTTGTAGCAAGCTTGATAAACAATGGACAACAGATCTCACTACTGTATGCAAGGCAGAGGATGAAGACATCAGTGTCATCAGAGACCATGATTATGGCTTTGAAACCAGAGCAGGCAATATCTGCAGCATGGAAGAGTAAGCGGGGATCAGCTTCCTCCTGTGTGGACCTAAGAGCTTGCACCTCCTCGGAGCCTCCCATAGTAATCTTCAAACATTTGTCTTGCGAGGTTACCATGAGTGTTTTCTTTCCTAACTGGGTTATGTACAACCCCGCACTAAAGTTTCTGTACCCCCCTCGGTGGAAGGAAGTGGAAGTCAGGGTTAGAGAGAGGGCCGGCGAACGGACAAGCATGAGCGGTAGTTTGGTACGGAGTCCTGTGAAACTGGTCCAAACACGACCCATCTGTTTCAGATCCTCATCATACAAATAAAGCACCGAACCAGTCGTATATAAGCTGCGACTGGTCATTATGACTTGAACGATAAGTTTTGTGAATATGTTAATCCCTGATTGTCTATACCTATAATATAGAATGGCTGTGGATTCAGTGCTCTTTCTCACAGTAGCTGTGCTGATGGTTATACATAGTGAAATTATTTTATGTGGAGGAATAAACCACATTGTGATGGGCAGCGGAGAGCATTCACCAATAATTAACTATAATCAGACGAAATTAGAGGTAAACTACAACAAAAATTATGAGACAACGAAGATACAGCTGTGGTATCCTGCCCCGCCTCGCTGTCCAGGCCTTAACTGTTGCTTCACCTCATAAGAGCATTATTTTCCTTCAGTCTCTGCCTCTTCTATTAATCTTACTTCCCGGTATCCTCTTACTGCATGCCGTCATATTCCTTGAGTGGTTTCTAGTCGTCCGGTCCTATAACCCCTACTGTATTACATTATTCGTCACATCATCACCCTCACACAAACAACATTAGCACAAGACTGCTGAATCTGTTAGTACCATTAATGGCATTACCACTACTAACCCCCGTTTTCCCACTGACTGTCTAATTTCCCTCACAATACCACTGCTGCTACTCCTACAGCTATTCCACTGTAAATCTGTATAATAATACATATGATTGTCCTTATGTCTGTGTATCTTCCAACCACATTTTCCCTGTCCCACCGTCGACAACTCGTCATTTATCCCCTACTGCTGCCCCAGTTGCACCCCCCCCCCTCCCAGCCACCATCGACCCTACTCCCCCACACCGACACCACACTATCCCTCACCTCTTTCCTGGGCCACCAGGCCTGTTGTCCATCCTTTACTGGTGAATATACGTGGAATGCATTAATAATGAAAGAAAGACAATCGTGAACCGAATGTTAATCGCCTGCCAGAATATGCTCTTGGCCAAGTTCAAGATTTTGGCCCTGTCTTGATACCCTTAAGGTTTCATGTTGAAAGCTCAAGCAGTTCATGAGATATAATGGTGCTAGAGGGTGGCGATAAAAACTAGTTAACCTTTGGCAGCCATTTTGATGACCTTGACCGTGAACTCAAGTGCCTCGTCCAAGATTTTGGTCATATCTTGATACCCTTAAGGTTTCGTGTTGATAGATCAAGTCGTTCATGATGGGAAGACACACACACACACACACACACACACACACACACACACACACACACACACACACGCAAAAATATTATCGCCCCTCCTTCTAATGGCGGGCGATAATAATAATAATAATAATAACAACAACAACAACATAGATGTGTAGTGTTCCTAACATTACAAATAAAAACTGAATGTCTCGCATCGGTATATGACGACCTGACAAAACTGTTCCCATCCTGCTTCGCAGATGTCAAATAATATTAATGATGATAAAGATGATAATGATGATCATGATGATGATAATAATAAGAATAATACTCACATACTGTCAGGCACAATAGAGAGGAGGACAAACACTGAAACAGCATGTGTTGATGAAGTGCAGTATCTGTGTCCACTGACAGAAGGTTGGGGTGGTGGCAAACATTAATTTAGTCAGTATTACTGTAACCCTACCATAACAACATATTATGGCACTGTTTGGTTTCATATGTCAAAGCTGTGTTCACGTGTTTTATCAGGGAGATTATGATGTTTGTCCTCATCTGTATCGTGCCTAATAACATGTGATTACTACTACTGCTACTACTACTACTGCTACTACTACTGCTGCTGCTGCTGCTGCTGCTGCTGCTGCTGCTGCTGCTGCTGCTGCTGCTGGTGCTACAACTACTACTGCTACTGCTACTACTACTACTACTACTTTATTATTATTATTATTATTATTATTATTATTATTATTATTATTATTATTATTGCTATAATTATGTTGACACCTGCAAAGCAGGGTGGTAACACTTTTGTCAGGTCGTCATATACCGATGCGAGTTTCATGTCCAGTGGTTTGTTCGCTTGTCCACTAACTCTTCCCAGTCTATTTGAAAGATGTCAGTGAAACGTCACATGTGTATTTTAGTTGGTTGTAGGCATGTCGTGCACTGTTATTTTTCCCAAACAACTGTAGTGATCCCACAAAGGACTACAATGTGTTGTATAACCATGTTGAAGTGCTATAGGGAAGGTCCTGTGGTAATGGTAAGAACGGTCTGTGGTCGGTTCTGTGTGTTTTTTTTATGTAATGTTAAGAACATTACACATCTTTGTTGTTGTTATTATTATTATCATAATTATTATTATTATTGTAGACCACGTATATTCAGCAGTCTTGTGCTAATGTTGTTTGTGTGAGGGTGATGATGTGACGAATAATGTAATACAGTAGGGGTTATAGGACCGGACGACTAGAAACCACTTAAGGAATATGACGGCATGCAGTAAGAGGATACCGGGAAGTAAAATTAATAGAAGAGGCAGAGACTGAAGGAAAATAATGCTCTTATGAGGTGAAGCAACAGTTAAGGCCTGGACAGCGAGGCGGGGCAGGATACCACAGCTGTATCTTCGTTGTCTCATAATTTTTGTTGTTGTTTACCTCTAATTTGGTCTGATTATAGTTAATTATTGGTGAATGCTCTCCGCTGCCCATCCACATAAAATAATTTTAACATTTATAACCATCCGCACGTCTACTGTGGGAATCAGCATTGAATCCACATCCATTCTATATTATAGGTATAGAAAATCAGGGATTAACATATTCACAAAACTTATCACCAAGTCATAATGACCAGTCGCAGCTTATATTTAACTGGTTCGGTGCTTTATTTCTATGATGAGGATCTGAAACAGATGGGTGGTGTCTGGACCAGTTTCACAGGACTCCATGATAATATAGTAGTTATGTTATAAAATACGCTATGTCTGTTACGAATGCATAATGTTTTGCAGGTGAATAACATGGAAATGTTTCGTATCCAGTTTCATTAAGTTTCTCACCATCCGTCTCGCAGCTCCGTACCAAACTACCGCTCTTGCTTGTCTGTTCACCGGCCCTCTCTCTAACCCTTACGTCCACTTCCTTCCACCGAGGGGGGTACAGAAACTTTGGTGAGTGGGTGTACCTCTCCAGCTTCCATTCAGTGACCAGAAAGGTGACGAAGTAGCTCTTGTTGCTTGAATTACTTAATAATTTCTTCCACTATTGCTCTGTGTGGTCTAGTGCCATATACTTGTACTGGGTTCCACTCTCTGGTGTTCTCATTTCTCCCTCAGCATTTTTTGATGGAGTCATCTTCATAGACATAAGAGACAAGGCCACAGCTGCTACAAGTTGGGTATTCATTCAAAACTGTTTTCAGAAGGGTCTGAGCTATTTCGGAGAATTTTCTGTTGTCTTCTTTCGTTCTTTGCAATAAACTCATTCATCTATTATTGATGCATCAGGTTCTGGGATGGTCTCAGCAGCAGGTACACATTTACGGAGGTCTTTTGCTGAGATAAATTTGTTGGTCTTCCTCAGTGAGCCTTGTTCTGTTGACAGCGACCCCGGTACAGGTCCCAACGGATGTGCAAGAACATGTTGGATCTTCAGGCTTCTGCTCTGTGCTATCAGTATCATATGTGCAAACAAAGTGATAACGGCCCTGATTACCACATCTTTCCCACTTGTTCTGTTTATTTCTTTGACATTGCACTAAATGTTTTTAGATTTTATTTTGACATTGGGGCATGCAACTTCTGTACAGGATCTGGTTCTAGTTTTTGTTTGCTAAATTACTTGTATTTATCCTGGCCAATCTGGTATGCTTTCTTGAGATCTGAGACAATGTTTGGAGGTGCCATCTTCCCCGTTGAAAGGCTAATAAGATCGAAGGGCACATCAAATGGGTTAATCCAGCTGTTTTCAAGCATTTCAACAAGCTTCACAACGTCATCTTCATTTCTCGTAGTTCTCGGGGGTTGCAGATCTGTGTGCACGGCAGGAGAGGAAATGATACCAGCCATGTTCATTACTTCTCTAAGGGACAAAATTCATTAATTATTTCCATAAACCATTTGCAGCTTTACTGAAATCCACTTAATGCAATCCAGAAAACTATTCCTGACAATGACACCTATAATCAATGGGATTTTAGTTACCAATAATGCATCAAACATTAAAATGCTTGTAAAACGACTGAGCTAACAAGATAGAATGGCTATCATACTGTACATAAAAGTTTTTCTGACAGGATGTTCAGCATCACAACTCCCTAGCTCATGGACTATACTTAGGGTCACATTTTCGTCCATAAGACCTTCAGTAATTGTAAGTCGGTAAAGAATGAGAATCTGACTCAGATTAATATAGCATTTCATATATAATATAATTATGTATATATATATATATATATATATATATATATATATATATATATATATACAGTATATAACTATCTGTCTTTATATCTATCTATATCTATCTATCTATCTTTCATTCATTTTTATTCATCATCCAATCATATATTGCCCCATGAGGAGCGTAGGGGCCCGGACCTAGGCAAGTTGGTCCTGACATTTAAGATGAGAGTGACCAGCCTCACTCATCCCTGAGTGGCATTACGTGAGCAATAAACCCCAAATATCCCTTGGATATAAACCTTCACCGGCTCAATCCGATTAGAGCTCCGTAATTACTCAATAAACCACCAGGCGCCAAAATCTAGTTATATGGTTACCACCCAGTGTAGTAATTTTTTTCCTGGTGGTCAGGAAACATTTTGGCCTGTCTTTCAGTGTAGGGTCACCCACAGGCAGAAGGAAGGGGAAAGAATGAAGGAAAGAAAGTCAGAGGAGGGAGTGTAAAGTCACCCGTAGGCAGAAGGACAAGGAAAGAATGAAGGATAGACAGAAGAGGATGGAAGGAAAGAAGAATGGAGGATAGGAAAGGGCAGACACCCGGGAGCAGCACTACATCGAGTGAATGGTGAGCGCACCCACCTACCACACTGTAATGTATATATATATATATATATATATATATATATATATATATATATATATATATATATATATGCAGCAGAGATTTCACTTCACCGTGAAGATATGTATGCAAACTAACCACAGGAGAAATGAAAGGAGCGACAGTGAGTACTTTCGTATATTACATCTTCAGACAGAGTGAGACAGAAACGTAAAGGGTAGAGGTCTTTTATGCACACCCGCAGCAGGTAGTGGCACACAGAACAATATGACCGGAATTTTTACCTGCGGCTTAACCTATGGTCACCTGCAGCAGGG
>NC_136980.1:19973973-20048973 GCF_032717465.1 Coenobita brevimanus
GGCGACATATATAAGGCGTTGCCAGAGGTGTCTTAAACTTAGTTTAGCAGTGCTTGAACATCAGCAAGTAGCCTAGTGCTAAGGCACACCTCTCGCTCGAGCCATGATTTGGGTAAGGCTACCATCACACACACACACACACACACACACACACACATACACACACACACACACACACACACACACACACACACACACACACACACACACACACATTCTATAAGAAAAACATTCCTCGCTGAGTGTTGCTTTTTTTTGGGGGAAAAAAAGGGTACTAAATCTGCAGAAAAGTATATAAAACTGCTTTTTAATATTTCATTGCTACTTAAAATCCCTAAGTTGTCGATTTTCCCTGATTAACTGTCCAGTTTGTCTGTGAGGCATTAAGACTTTTAATATCACAGTTAGAACAGACTATAGCACCAGTCGAGCAGGGCAGTACTCCCAAGGTGGAAGGAAAGCTGATGACAGGGAGAGCTGGAGCTCCCGTTTCGTTGGCCCTCGGGTCCATTTCCTGACATCCCCCTTTGCTGAACTTTTTCAATGTTTCAGTAACACAGATGGTAGGCCTGCATGCTCTCCTATACAAATTTCTCTAACTGCCGACACCAATCTGTATGCACAGTACTCATTACAGTTCCCTTTCAAAATTAAAAAAGGACAATGGCGCACCAAAACCTTGCCTTGGAGTCCCGGGGGTGGGGGGGACCATAAATGCCCCCACCATCCGCCCCTCTCCCAGTGACGATCTTACGAGCTGCCTGGAACCACTGTCTGATTCACTTCTTCATTTCTGCAACATTTGCTGCCTCTCCTCTAACATTCTCTCTGTTGAACACCACCTCTCCTCCTCTAAACCTCATCGTCACTTCCTTACCGAGATTCAGCTGTCTGAGGCAACTGACAGCAAACCCTTTTCTGCTTCCTCCTACTCTCATTATACTTATTTCAAAGCCAAAGGTGGCTGTTGGGTATATGTACGCAACGACCTATCTCACTCTCGTCTTCCTGAACTTGATTCTTCTGAATTCTTTACTCTCTGGCTCTGGCTTTCCTGTCATTCTATGAGTAAATATATCTGCTCTGTTTACTTATCTCCTAATTCTACTATCAAAAATTCTTCGACTATCTTACTTCTACAATAGAACACATTCTATCCATTTCTCCTTTCTCTAAAATCTCCATTCTAGGAGATTTCAATGTTCACCACCACCTTTGGCTCTCCTCTCCTTTCACTGATCCACCTGTTGAACAAGCCTACATCTTTTCTATCCTTAATGACCTAGAACAGCTTGTACGGCACCCTACCCGTATCCCTGACCACCTTGGAGAGAGCTCCAACATACTTGACCTCTTGCTTACAACTAATCCTTCTGCAAACGCTGTTAATATTGTCTATCTGTTGGGCTCCTCCGATCATAACCTTATCGCCTTAACCTGTCCTATCGCTTTGGCACAGCCTGCGGACCCTCCAAATAACGTCGTCTGTGGCACTTTGGAGCTGCGGATTGGGAGGCCCTCAAGCAGTACTTCTTTGATTTTCCCTGCAATGATTATTACTTCCATGGCCGGGAGCCATCTAAGTGTGCCTTGTGCATTACAGAGGTTATTCTCTCGGGCATGGAAGCATACATTCCCTTCTCATATCCTTTGACTAATGCAAGAAAGCCTTGGTTTAATCACGCTTGTTCTAATGCTGTCTGCAACAAGGAGAAGGCCTATGAAAGGTACCAGAGCCAACCCACCACTGAATCACATCTTTTATGTGTTTCTGCCAGGAATCGTGCTCAGTCTGTTCTTCGCTCTGCTAAGAATAATTTCATCCGTACTAAATGCTCTCACCTCTCCAACTTGAATTCTTCCTGCTCCTTCTGGCACCTTGCCAAAAACCTTTCTAACAACTTTACCTCATCACCCTTTCCTCCTCTTTTCTACTCTGATGGCTCTGTAGCTATTTCTTCTACTGATAAAGCAGATCCCTGCACTCAGACTTTCTCCTCCAATTCCACCTTAGACGATTCCGGTGCTGTTCCTGCATCACTTCCCCCCTCTGTCTTCCTCATGATTGAAATTAAAATTTCTTCAGCTGATGTATTTTCTGCCATCACTGGCCTTAATGCTGACAAGGCATATGGGCATGATGGAGTCCTCCTGTTGTCCTCAAGAACTGTTCTTCTGTGTTTACACCCTGCCTAGGATAAACTCTTTCGGCTTTGTCTTTCACCTTGTACAATACCTTTCCTTCTTACTGGAAGTTTGCTTTCATTCTGCCAGTCCCAAAGAAGGGTGACCATTCCCAACCCTCTAACTATCGTCCAATTGCTTTAACAGCCTGTGTCTTAAAAGTTTTCGAGGCTATTCTTAAAAAAAAAAAATTAAAGCATGTCTCCTATCACAACCTTCTTTCTGATCATCAGTATGGATTCCGACAGGGACGCTCCACTTACGATCTTCTCACCTACCTTTCAGACTCCTGGTCATCCTCCTTTCGGGACTTTGGCGAAAGCTTTGCCATTGCACTTGACATCTCAAAGGCTTTCGATCGAGTCTGGCATAAAATTTCCAAACTGCCCTCATACATTTTCTCTATTTCTATCCATGCCTTCATCTATAGCTTCCTTTCTGGTCGTTCTATACCTGTCGTTGTAGACGGCCATCGTTTTGCTCCTAGATCTATCAACAGTGGTGTTCCTCAGGGCTCTGTCCTATCACCAACTCTCTTCCTTATATTCGTCAATGATCTTCTAAGCTGTACATCTAACCCTATCCACTCATACACTGATGACTCCACCCTTCACCTTACCATTCGGTTTCCGCAACGCCCATCTCAGCAGTCACTTCAACAAACAAGGGATGAGGCTATGACACACCTAATGTCTGACTTGGCTTGTATCTCTGACTGGGGTAAAAATAATCTTGTTTTTAATGCATCTATGACTCAGTTTTTACATCTATCAACCTGTCAAAATCTTCCACAGGAGTACCTACTACCCACTAATGTTTAATAGTATCCAACTCAATCCTGCATCATCCTTGAACATGCTTGGAGTTTCATTCACTCGGGTCTTATCTTGGAAAGATCATATTGCATCTCTTGTAAAATCTGCTTCTAAGAGATTAGGTGCGCTAAGCCAACACCGTGCCTTCTTTACCCCTACACAGTTGTTGACTTTATACACGTGTTATATCTGCCCCTGTTTACAGTACAACTCTCATGTATGGGGAAGCTCCCCTCATACAGCTCTTCTCAATACAGTCGAGTCAAAGGCTTTTTGTCTCGTCAACTCTCCTCCTCTTACTGGGTCCTTTGAACCTCTGTCTCTTCGTCGCACTGTTGCCTCTTTATCTCTTCTCTATCGCTACTTCAATGGTCACTGCTCCTCTGAACTCTCTGCTTGCATCCCTCCACCGCTTCGACGGGTGCATAACACCCGTGTAGCAACAAACTCTCATCCCTTTTCTGTCCAACTCTCTAATGCAAGACTTAACCGTTACCCCCAGTCCTTCATTCATGCAACAAGTCAACTCTGGAACTTTCTCCCTCTGTCTGTACTTCCTACTTCCTATGATCTCCAGTCTTTATAACTCAGTGTGTCCAGGCATCTCGAAATGAATGAATCTTGAATTAGGCTCCCCCCCTTTCTTTTTCTTTCTTGAAAGGAACTGTTCTTGTGGGCTCAGCCTTTGGTTCCATCTTCCTCGCATTAAAATAATCACAATGTAAGGCAACAGAAGACACTACAACCCCCAAATTCACTAACACAACATACACTCCTTGAGAACTCTGTGGGAAAGCCCGGTCTCGACCGTGGCCTTCCTTAGGGACTTTGGGCTGTTCGGCCAGACTGCTTAGGGAACAACTACTACAACTACTACTAACTTCCTGGTTCTTAAGAAGGTCATACCTCATATTTCCCTTGCTCCCTCACAACAGTGCTTTAGAACACTACGCTCCACTAACGCATCACTATCCAACATCATGCAACATGTATTTGACGGCATCAAAATGTGTGAGGTTTGCACTATATACACGTCTTACAAGAGACGTTCGTAAAGCCTTTGATACCATCCCTTGACACAAACTTATCACCAAAATCTACAACACATGCATGGAGAACAACAACAAACGCTGGCTGACGATTAGTCCAGCCAAATCCTCAACCACTCTCACTAGTGACAGTCAAGAGCACAGATACGCCCCTAACGTTTTATTTAACGATGTACAGTACCTGTGCCACATACACCCTCCATTAACATACTTGCAGTGACATATGACACTGGACACACCTTCAAAGACCACATAAAGAGGTAATGCACTCCCAGACTAAGTTAAACTTAGGGTACCTACGGTACCAGACTTAGAGAGAAAAAAAGAGAGAGAGAGAGAGAGATCTTTTCCAACTCTACAGACATTATATCAGATCAGTTAGGGTCTGTGCTTCCTGGCATGGGCACACACACACACACACACACACACACACACACACACACACACACACACACACACACACACACACAGAAACCCGGCCTGGTGTTGCCTTACCTGATACCTGTCCAAGGAACCCAAGATCGTACTCATGGCAACTTCAGACAATTTCTAAAACCACTTTCTTGGCCTCTTTACTTTGATGACTCGTTTCTTTCTTTTTCCTCCAGCCGAATTTGTTCCATTTAGGAGAGACTTCTTGAATTATGAAGGTTAAATATAGCTAGTACTGACTCCTACACTGCACACAGGCTTCCTACAGTAGAATGAAGTCGCCTGGATCTTGCATGATTACACCAACACAATAGGTCAACTGCGTTTAGGGCGAACGATTTATCCCTTTGAAATATGCATCAGCATTTTTATGTTAGTTATACCTTTTAAGCATTAACGAAGACCGCATGCCTGAGGTAAGATAGGCTAAATTATTAGGGATTATATTAAAACTTTCCTTCCTTTGTTTCTCAGGTGAATTGTATAGTCTGGCGTTAGCTGGAATAAAACACAAGAGTTGGCCCGACTATGAGATAGTTAATGATAGTTTTAATATTTTCAGTCTCAGGTGACTCACTTTCGGCTGCTGGAAGTGTGTCTGGCGTTGCCTGAAATACTGTAATAGAGTTGTCCCGACTGTGAAGGAGATAAGGCCCACGCATAAGGCACCACTGGCGTACGGCAAGATCATTGGCAGCACTCATGGGAATCGGGTGGACAGTTCTGGGCAGTAAATACTGTACCACTCCCTGTTCCATTTGTCGTGGGCTCGCCCGCACAAAACTCAGCTCTTCCTCACATTCAAAACAAATTATATATTGATCCGTCTTACAGTATTTAGTACATTTTATTGTTCTTATTATTTTATTTTTATATGATTCTAATATAATCATTTAAAGCATATTGAGGAACGGGACTGGTAACAGATTTTTATTTGAATAAAAAAAAAAAATTGACTTTATAAAGGGGGGTGTCGCCAACATGGAAATATCACCATATTCATGGTCAAGGGGCCAGCTGTTGTGATGGTGTTCTCTGTCGCGTTCTGTTCAGTTATGGGGGTCTCGCTGTGTTTCATCTGCGGTGGCCAGCCAGGCTCGAGGAGGGAGGCGGTGGCTCAAGCGGTAGAGAGGCGACCTGCAGTCCTACCGGACCCAGGTTCAATCTCCCGCTGGGGCAGGGAGCGGTTTAAGGATTTGAATTTCATAAAAACAGACTTTCCTGATTTACTAGAAGACCCGCCGACATGTCGTAAAAATACCCCAACAAATACCATTACACCAGTCCTGTATGAGACAGCCGTAGCATGTATTCAATATGGACGGTGAGTGTTAGCACCGAAGTGGTGACATGTAGAGGTGTATGGTATGTAGGAGGACTACTGAGCTTTGGGAGCAGGTTATGAAGCCTATGCCCAGAGTCACACACACACACACACACACACACACACACACACACACACACACACACACACACACACACACACACACACAAAGCTAAATAGTGGTGTTCTGCATAATTATGTGAAGCACCCAGGCATTTGGTAATGCTCTTTATCCTAAACATCTTTTTTTCTTTTTATTTCTCAAATGCATTTGTTTTTCTTAATGGGTGGCCCGTGTGATGATTCCTTTAAATTTGACAGAACTAACACACACATGCCCCTATAACTCGGTCTCAGCCGAATGTAATTGTCTGGCGTTAGGTTAAAAAAAAAAACAGAGGTGTAACCACCATTACGGGGTTGATAATGACAGTATTAATGGTGACAGTATTAACACTCATGCTCTTATACTCGCTCGCATTTAAATATGTCTGGAACTAGCTTGAACAGAAAACGAGTTATTTCAAACATGTTAGTGGTAAGATACAGTATGAATATAGTACATGGCTGAGCTATTATATATCAGATCATACGAGAATAACACCCACAAACCCAGGATACCAGCTTCCCTTCATTTTTTTTTTTTTTTTTAAATCCTATTCTTGACTCAGTTCAATAAATTTAAGTAAAAGAGAGTTTTCGAAATCGAAGGTTTAGGTATCACTCCATATCTCTCCGGGCTGCGTCCCATGTTCAATGAATCCGTCTTTAGCACGCCGTTGTACAAATTCTTCTGAACACTTTGTTTTGTCGATTTGATGGAATTGAAAGTGCTGTCATTTTTTACTGGAAGGAGGATATCACTGTAGTGTATCTACAGTTCATCCACTTAAACCTGGCAAACGATGTCTACCTCCATCTTGAATGCTAAGTTGCAAAAATATAGAACATCGTGTTGGTTGGGAAATATTAATGAAAAGAGCCTAATCTTCCAATGATCTATCTATCTATCTATCTATCTATAGCCCGACGCCCTAATCCCGCAAAGGGTGGCCGAAGACAAAATGCCTCCAAGTCACTCTGTCACCCACCATTTGACTACCCTCCCCCCAACTCACTCCCCCCTCCCTCATATACCTCTCAACTCAATCCCTCCACCTCATCCTCGGTCTACCCCTCCCTCTCCCTCCCTCCACCTCACCTACATACACCCTCTTAATCAGTCTTTCATTCTCCATTCTCTCCACATGTCCAAACCACCTCATTGTATTTTTCCTAATCTTTTCAACCACATCCACATCTACCCCACAACGTTCCTTCACTTCTTCATTCGTCAACCTGTCCCTCCACGTCACTCCACATGCTCCTCTCAAGTAACTCATTTCCACTGCTCTCACTCTTGACTTGTTCCCCTCTTGCAAGGTCCACGCCTCTCTTCCATACGTCAGGGTAGGGATCACAATACCATCATGCAGTGACTTCTTAACTTCCATACTCACCTCCCTATTTCTCATCACTGCTTTCAGTGTACCAACAACCTTTCTTCCCTGCTGTACCCTTTCACGTACTTCATCCCTCAAAGTTCCATCCTTACTCATCACACTACCCAAGTACCTGAATGCACTCACATTCTCCATATCCTCACCATCCAACCTCACTGCACACTCTGTGACTTCATTCCTCTCAAACACCATAACTTTACTTTTGTTTACATTAACTTTCAGCTTCCTCCTCCTACACACTGTCCCAAATTCATTCACCAAACCTTGCAACCCCCATTCATCTTCACTCAACAATACTGTATCATCAGCAAAGAGCAACACCGGAAGCTTCCAAATCACACCCTAATTCATTAGGGCCACCCCCACATCCACTGCCCTACCTTGCACCTCCTTTACAACCCCATCCATATATATATTAAACAGCCATGGAGACATTACACATAACTGTTTCAGTCCCACATTGAGATCAAAGAACTCACTCAGCTCACCATCCACTCGCACCGTAGCCCTAGCTCCCTCGTACATACTCTTCACAGCACTCAACAATTTCCCCTCCACTCCATATATTCTTAATACCTTCCACATACCTTGCCTATCTATTCTGTCATAAGCTTTCTCCAAGTCCATGAAGACAGCATACACTTTCCTTCCCTTCTCTAGATACTTCTCCACTAAACATCTTAGAACAAATATCTGATCTTCACACCCTTTTCCCTTCCTAAATCCCCCTTGTTCTTCTCCAACTAGCTCCTCTGTCATATGCCTAACCCTATCAATGAGTATTCTACCATATATTTTACCAGTCACACTAAGAAGGCAAATACATCTATGGTTACCACATACTTCTCTCTCCCCTTTTCCTTTGTACAGAGGAACAATTATACCTGATTTCCAGTCCTCTGGAACCCTTCCCTCTTCCCAAGCCAATCTACACAACTTCCATATCCACTCCACAACAATCTCACCCCCATACCTAAGCATTTCACCACACACTCCATCAATTCCTGGGGCCTTTCCCAGCTTAATCTTCTTCATCTCTTCCACTACTTCTGACCTACTGATCTCTTCCTCCCTCCTCTCATCTCTTCTTCTCCCAGCCATTCCCCAACCACTTATACTCACACTGCTCTCACTCTGTACATTCGACAAATCCTCAAAGTGCTCCTTCCATCTCCTCAATTTCTCTCTCTTCTCCACCAACAATCTATTATTCCTATCTTTCACTCCCCTACTATTTCCCCTTTCACACTGCCTTACTTTCTTTACCTCCTTCCAAAACAATTTCTTACTCTCCCTCCATTTCACACTCAGATTCCTCTCAAACTCTTCATCCACTTTCTTCTTACTCTCCTTCACCAGTCTATTAACCTCCCTTCTCCTGCTCACATATACCTCTCTCTTCTCTCTCTCATCTTCTCCCCTACCTCTACTCTCTAACCATTCACTATATGCCTTCTTCTTTTGTTCCACAGCTCGTTTCACCTCATCATTCCACCATGCTGTCCCTTGCACACCCTTGCATCTCCTCCTCACTCCACAAACCGCCTCACACGCTGCGCTTATCTCTTCCGTGAATATCTTACATACGTCTTCCACCCCTTCCATCTGCTCTAGCTCATACCTTCCCAATCTTTCTTCCACTATGCTCTTATACTCTGTCCTCTTTTCATTATCTTGCAATTTCTCCACTCTTCTCACAGGAGCTGCTTCCTCCTGTCTTCCCCTTCGTCTCCTCAACCACTTTCTTTGCAGCTCTACCTTGGCCATCACTAAGTGATGGTCCGAGACTCCATTCCCCCACCCTCTCCACACTCTTGCATCCAACACTTGTCTTCTCATTCGCTCATCCACACACACGTAGTCTATCATTGCCTTTCGTTCAACAAGTTCACCATCCATCCTCCTCATTACTCTCCATGTATACCGGTGGATCATCTTATGCCGAAAGTAGGTGTTGGCTATTGCCAACCCCTTACCGGCCCAGATGTCCACCAAAGCACTTACCATTCCCATCTACTTCAGCTGTCACACCCCACTGACCAACCACTCCATCCACTCGTACATTCCCAACTTTGCCATTCATGTCTCCAATCAACAGCACTCTCTCGCTCCTCTCAAACTTGTCCATACATGCTTCTACTCTCGCCCAAAACTCATCTTTCACTCTTGCCACTCGATCCTCTGTTGGAGCATGCACACATACAATCGCCCATGCTTGTATACCTACTTTCATCCTCACCCATACAATCCTTGCACCCACTGTTCCATACTCTCTTATATTCTCCTTCCACTTCTTGCTTATCATCAGACATACTCCCTCTCTTGCCCTCTCATTCTCACTGACTCCCGCACATATACCTACACCATATTCCCATTCTCTCATCCTTTCACCTTTCCATTTAGTTTCAGTCAATCCACATATATCCACTTTTGCATCCTCAAGCACCTGGACAATCTCTCTCTCTTTCACTTCATCATTCACTCCTCTCACATTCCATGTTCCCACCCTCAGAATGTCCTTTGTCCGTTTCTTAGTCGTCAACGTATGGTCCGTCCGGGTCCGAGGCGCTTTATTCGCTTTTTTAGTTAGTTCTTTTTACGGGGTGGGGCACTAACCCACCACCAACCCTTTTAGTCGCCTCGTACGACAAGCAGGGATACTGGGGGAGTATTCTTGAAACCCCCCTACCCCCAGGGGGGTTGTATTCTAGTCAACCGAGGAGCTTCCTGATATCTCTGCCTAAACGATTTCCTTTTTCTTTTCTTACTTTTCTCCCATACTCTATGCATATTTTATATCGTTGCGACATATACTTCAATGGTGAAATGCATGAAAGTATTAACATGTCACAAGCAGATAAAAATGGGAATAAATCCTAGCAATTAAACCTAGCTAAAGAGCCTCCTTAAACGACGAGAATACCAACCATTACCTTGGACTCCTGTGCCGGGATTCACATACACACTAACGATCAGTGCCCTGTTGTGACTCAGAGTTTATTTACAGATACCCGGTACATAGAGAGAGAGAGAGAGAGAGAGAGAGAAGGGGGAGGGAGAGAACGGCCTTCAGCACTCGCTTGTCATTGTCTTGCTGAAAAATGAGTAACAAATAAAAATAAATACGGTATATAATAAGAACTCGTACTAATTTTTCTTCTCCCAGATAAAGATTTGTATTTTTCGGAAAGAACACGAGAAACGCGAAGATTCTGCACTCTCCTCGTCCTACAAAAACGAATCATAGCAGGAAGGGATCGTAAGTTTGCATGTGAATCCAGACCCCCGTGGTGACTTGGCTTGAAGGTACCCGTCGTTGTGACATCCATGTGCAGGTGTGACCAATATTGTCTCTCCACTTCTTAACTGAGGCCATATTTTTATTACTGTGGTGCCTCTGAACATCGCAGCACAGGGTTTCGAAGCTCATACAGCCAAATGTCAGTCAGTGCTCTCATGGTTAAAGTTGCTCCAACCAAATGGGGTCCACTGGGGATGGTCGGGGTTTATTCCTCACACAAAGCCACTCAGGGATGGGCGAGGCGGGTCGCCCTCGCCTTTAACATCGAGACTGAGTAGCCTAGCCCCGGGTCATTACGCTCCTAATGGGGCAACGAGGATATGATAACGATGATAATGATTACGACCTGCATTTATGTTGGCAACACTACTATGCGAGGGATCAAAGCCTGACGGGGCGGATGAAGGCGTCTTGATCGCTGAATGCCACCAGGAGCATACGCCGCTCACGTGCCGTTTACTACGTCACTCCTGCCACGTGTAATGTATTTTATTCTTGCAACCCCGATCGATTATACTGAGCTTAGAATAGACTTTTCAGTTTCGAAGTGTTAGATACCGCCGTCATTTAACAACATCGAGTAAGGCTTACCACATATCTTGAATAACACCGTCTAGTAGAAGCAATAATATAATTAAAGGACTGAAGTGATCCAACTCTTTAATTTCCGCTAGTATCAGTAAGTCATGTTACTCACCTTAATGAAAGCTTCTGGCAGTGTATGAGTTAGAAACAACATGGTTTATGCCGTCTATAGTAAAAGACCCACCTTAACCACAAAAGAAGCTAATTTCTTGTACTGCGAATGAACACTCCCAGGCTCCTGTGACTCAGCTAAAACAATAATAATTTAACGTTAGTTGAAACAGATTACCAGAGCTGTACCAGCGCTCCAGGGGTTTATGATTACTCTCTCTCTCTCTCTCTCTCTCTCTCTCTCTCTCTCTCTCTCTCTCTCTTTCACGGGTTCCTATACTCAGCTGAATAAAATCGTATGTTGTTAGCAGGAAGAAAGTACAAGCCGTTAAAACAAATAAATACAGGATGACAGGATCCTAATATCGAGTTTTGCTAAAGTCTGCGGGAGTGGTGCACCTCGCTTCCAAAATTCCCTAGCGAGTGACTGACGGACAAGGTCGCTCCGTGAGATTCCTCAGCTTATATAAAAAAAAAAAAAAAAAAATCTTACTGCAGGGTTAAAGGCTTTAGAAATATATCGCCTAGTCTTGTAAAATGTGTATTTGCTGTAGCCTTGTAAGTACTTTGTATCACAGATCTGAAAGTTATTAATCCCTTCCGGACGAGGACGTCATTTATAATTTTTGCCACCACCAGACGATTATATGTAGCCTGGAAGCATCTCCTGGCGGTGCATGGGTCGATGAAGGTTGTTCCTGTCCCTTCAGGTTCAAAAACACACACCTTAAGGAAAGTAAAATGGTCAGGAAGTATTTAAAAACTACAATTAACAAGTCTTCGAAATAAAGTGATTAACACTGTCTTGGAGGTAACAGTTCCAGCATACTACTCTAGCTAACGCCAGATGATTTTGTTCAGCTGATGAGCAGTCAGAGGAGCCTGCAAGTCTTAGTAATGTCACTGTAGCCCCTGTCATGGTAGGTACAACTTTATCATTCTCTTCCAACTAATCTCAACGAATTTATTCAGTTCAGAAACAGTCATAGCAGCCTAAGAAAGCAAGTTTGTCATTATTTACCCTCACATAATCGGAACAACTCAAGCAGTCTGCCCAGCTGATGCTTGACAGATTTATGCACATGAGAGCAAGTCATAGGAGCCTGACAGTGTTTACCCCTTACATCAGATGAAATCCTTCGTATTTATTTCTTGCTACTACTAAACTATTTTATCCAGTTCAACACAGCTTTCTAGTCGCTTACTGAAGGATTTGTGTAGTGGTATATCCAGCCCCTTCGCGTCAAAGGGTTTATCCCAAGATGAATTAGATCATGTGGAGTTTGGAAAAACAAAACATAAATTTACCTCCTCGTGCTGTAGGAAGGATAATCAAGAGGCAACAGGCGTTGACCCCTTGACTGCTACACCGTATTCATATTTTGTTCTTCCTACTACTTTCATTCAGGTTAGCGGCAGACACCTGATACGGAAAGAATTAGTGGATTTTTTTTTTTTTTTTTGGGGGGAGGGGCTACTTCACAACATGGTGTCCCACTTGACTGAAGGGAACATTTGTTGTCATCAAAGATTAAGTAAAAAGGACGTCATTGTAGTGAGTGGGTTGATGGAACAAGGAACCATGTAGCCAAGTAACTACCACCCATTATTCTGGTGAGAAGACGAAAGCTGTTCGTACTGTATGGTGTGATGATTCTTGTACCTACTGAAATTCACCAGATGTGAATTTGATAACTGTGGATAATTCTCAGAATACGACTACCTCCAGGAGAGATGACACACGATATACATAACTTTTGGCTATGACATTGCTAAAAGAAAACATCCGTTGTCGAGGCTGGGAGTTCTAGGCTTGGCTAATCCATATATCAAAACGAACCTTTTGTACTGCTATGTCTGATGATGAATACTTATTCACACTGAAAGCCTGCAGCACAGCTTGTGTTAGATTGGCTAATCCATATATCAAAACAAACCTTTTGTACTACTATGTCTGATGATGAATACTTATTCACACTGAAAGCCTGCAGCACAGCTTGTGTTAGGTTCCTTGATTAATACTGCACCTTTGTATCCAGATAATATTCTGACAACGAAAAATTATCTTCAAAACTTCATAAAGGACCTTGGTATATTTAGTGTGCTCCTTTTGCGTGACACAAAGTTGTATATGCTGACCCAACAAGCGAAATGGTCGGATCATGAGGGCGAAAAAAAAAAGTCATTTTACACCATGGCGCTATATATTTTAATTTTTTTTTACTGTGCACCGGAATTCTGATCAATACATCCAGTCTGGAAGTGCGTTTGAGAGCACCCAACAGGGCATTAATCAATATACTAAATGTTAAGAACAGGCCACGTGCAATGCGTGCCTTTAAAGCAACATTGACCATCTTGTTGAGGGATCGTCTAATGAAAGGTGGTGCTTAGTTGAAGAGCTAGCAGCATACCAAGAGACCACTCGAGTGTATTCAACTTCTCACTTGTAGGTACACTGCATAATCAAGCCAACCATCATCAACCTTCATTCCGGGAGGGCACAAAGTGAAGGAGAATGGGTCCCTGCGGGAGTTTTTGCACATCGACATATTATTTTTACCCTCCACCTGACGAAGTCAGAGGAGGGTATTGCTATCACTGTGATCAACAACAATATGTGGCATAGAGATTTCGTTTCCTTGCCAGAGCTCAGAAAGTATTCAATTTTGAGTCATGAATTTTCACATAGTTATGTCTTATTGTCAACTGGTGGCCTTTGATATGTAGAATGCTGTCTTAATTTCTTTTTTAATAAGGAAAAGGCAAAAAAAAAATAAAAAAATCTCAGAGATTTCCGTGTGACCCGCACAAAGAATCTGAAGGCCAATACATTTTTCTCTTAAAACCTTGCAGCTATTAAACCTAGGAAGCAGAACTTGTACAAGATAAATGATTATATGAGTATCTAATTATGTATGAAGCTTCAAAGCCGTAGGTATTATGTAATAAAAAAAATGGCCGTCTAAATGAAGAAAGCACTAGTCATTTTCATCAGATCTGCTCATAACTTCATTATTACCGGGGATAAAGTACTGACATTTTTAAGTTTAAATGTCTTTGTGTTTTAAAGAGAGGGCAGAGGGGGGGGGGGGATGAAGGGCGGTATGAGCTTGGTTAGGTGTGCAGGGTGGTGGGGCGTATGTGCTTGGTCAAATGGAGTGTTGCAACAGCGTAGCATTTCCTTCTTTTTTAGATGGTCATTTCTGATAGGGATGATAGGCTACATACCTGGTGTGAGACCGAAATGGAAACGTTGCTCCAGGTAAAGCAAAAATAAACCCGGCGGTACAGGAATTTGATTTTAGAAATAAAAATGGTGTATGGATATCCAATGTTCCAATTCAGAAGTCGGATGGAAGCAAGTTCAGAATCATCAATTTGCTGAGAAGCTAGGTAAAAACTATAGTAAATTAAATATTGTTAACATTTCCAAAGGAATGCAGGGTGATCACTAGCACTCAAACGGGCGATTGTCCCCCACCTCTCCTTGCAAAATTCAGGATTCTTGGGCCATATTTCAGTTTTTAGGTGTCACTGTATGGTTTGTAGTTTGACCTCGTAAAACCCTTTAAAGACTTAAATCCAAAAATGAATAAGGTGTTTGGAGGCATCTACCCAAGGAAGAACTGCACTATGTTTGAGGCAAACGGGTGAAGAAATAAAGGAATGACATCAAACTGGAAAGAGTTTGAAAGAAAGATAGAAGAAGGAAGCTGAACAAACACATTATGATGTCCACAATAACTCGGAAATATTGACCATTTAGATAGTCCATAGTTACAGGGTTTTCCAAACTGTACAGGTTCTGGACCAGGAGAACTGGACAGAAACTAAGGTGATGAATATAGGAAAAGGGTTCTGTGCGCCCTACAGTCTGGCCAGCATCATGAGCACACATGAAAGTGATGAGGTATGCAATTTATTCTTCGAAGAAAGTCAAGCCTCTTCATATTAAATCACTGTTCCCGACAGGATAATACCACTGGCATCACTCACTAAGAACTCATTGAATGTTTTTGAAAGCACCAGACAATCATAATGTTCGTCACCTTGAGATCACCAGCTTTGGCTGGGAATCGTGAAGGGCGTACCATTTCAACATTACCAAAGGACTCCCAGCATCCCTTGAGTTGATGGATGTTGTTAGTTGCTAGTGCAGTGCTGAACAGAAAGCAAGTGCATATACCAATTGCAGCTTCTTCAGGATGAGTCTATTTTGTTCCATTTATTGCATCTACTCTTCCTTTGATGAGTTCAGTAGAGCAAAATAAAAGCATTCACTTGAGGAGGAAAAGTCGGAGGAGGAAAAAGTGGGGTTAATTAATGAGGAGGAATTAAGCCTATCTGATAACATGATGTATATCTAATACTCTAGTCGGTACGTTTCTGGCCTCTCACATGGTACTCTTCTATTTTTGACTGTGCACATCTGCCAATGTATTGTAGACTTCTTACAGTCTCTGGAAATTTTACAGGGTGCACTGTCTGTAAAAAATAAAACCTCACTTCATTGCAGCAACACTTTATTATTCTAGTCGGTAGTAAAATAAAATGTTAATGAACCTAAATGAGGCTTCTCTAGAAACTGGACAACACGTTCGTCTTCCAACAAGCTTCAGTCACATTCTGTGACTGTTTTCTGTTTCAGGCTGCATCACAGGGCTGTGACAGTGAATTTATGTTGCTAGTCTTTATAACAACTTTAATATCAACATCAAATGAATCCGTCCTAAAACCCTCTGTTTATACAAAAGAATAATCCATTTATCATGTCCCAGTTACAAATTGTGCTCACTACTCTATTTTGCTCACATCGGACAACAGGAATCTGAATGACACAATCTGTTGGATTCCTGTGGTTAATCGTAAAGAAGCAATAAGGGTGCAACATTGGTAATATTATGGTGCAGAATACAGCTAATGAACCAATGCCATTTATTTGCTCAAGAGTAATGATTAACCTCTGTGGCCTGGGGACGTCATTTCCATTTTGTTGTTGCCATATGATTTTAATTTGAGAGCAGCAAGGTAGTGAAGGGGCTAGTGGAGGTTATAGGTATTCCCTCAACATCAGGGGATATCCTAATTTATCAGACTTCAATTGTCTGGTGGCAACAACAGTAAAATATGCATGGCGGCCCATACATTTTGCTTCCCAGTTTATCATGCTGTTGGAACTTCTTGGTCTGCATTTGTGAGGAGCAACTTCTGCTTCAAGAAGTACAATACTCTTCTTTCATGCAATCAGTGGATGTAAAGAAGCACACATTATCCATGAAAAGAGTTAACTGGGGTAGAAATGATGCAGAGTAGACATCGGTAACATTGACTGAACCGTCCAGGCAGCACAACAGAATTCGGAATATGTAGAACATGAACCACACTGTACAACACGTCACTGGACTAATCAGGTTAACATCCATCAGTTATCCCGTTCAGTCTCAGGAGTTCTTGAGCCTGGCCGTGGTCGGGAAAGAAAAGAATGAAAATCACCTGTATTGTGAGGTGACTCTACATGTTTAAATAACACTTTTTGATGGAGGGACTACTCTTAGCTGGAAAAAAAGAAGGCACAGAGGAGAAAATTTTCATAAGGTATCTATCAGTTCTGTTGAAGGGTGTGTTGTTTAGTGTGCTAAGTGCTAATCTGTTTCTCTGGTAAATTCTGTCTAGTCTGTTTTCTTGATGTTTAGATGATGTGTGATTACTATGATTTAGAGTGTATTTTTGTGGTGTTAGTGAAAGGGAGGTGATCTGAATGGAGTCTGGGTTCTGTGCCAGGCAGTAATGTGTGAAAGTGTGAGCAAATTAAATGGTGTGTCAGGGACGAGGAAGTTGGAGTGTTTGGTGCAGGATGTAAGTTTATTGTGAGGTGTTGCTGAAAATGTGCTGTACATGCTGAACTGTGAAGCAGTGTTGAGTGTTGCTCATGTTCGTACCAAACAGTGCTTTTAGAGTTAATGTTCCCAGCAATTACAGAAGTAGGTGTCAGTGTAGGGGAGTGAACTTAGGGTTGTGTTGCACTGGAACAGCGTGGGAGGTGTCAGGGGAATGTGTATGTTAGAACTGTGGATTTTTTTGTGTGTGACCAGAATGCAGACTGATTGAGAGTATGACTAGTGCTGCGTCATTCTAGAAACATGACTGTTTTGTCTGTATTGCTTTTCCTTAGAGAATGGATGTGTGAATGTAAATGATGAGGTCACCTCCATGGCCATTAGTTCAATCTGTTCAAAAATGTGATTAGCGTTTGATGTGTGGAGTTGTGTGTGTATTTGGGTTTTGTTTTTGGTGGGAATGCAATGGTTATGTTGTGTCTGTGAAGGAAGTCTTCAGTTTGTGGTGTGTTGGAGTGGTTGTCATCGATATTTAGTTTAGATTTTAAGTTCCTGTTGCGTGTTAGAGGAGTTGTGCATCTAGTGTGTGTCCAGTTGATGGTGTGGTGTTTGTTTGTGGAGGCTGATTTGTGGTGGCAGTGGTTTTGTGGGAAGAGGGATGTTAGGAACAGTGCGAGAAATTGTGTTTGGTGTCACACGAGGAGTGTTTGTGGTTGTGTTGCACTTGTCACATACCCTTGCCTGCGATGTTTTCTAAGTGTAGCGCATACTGTGTGACTCCATTCTCTGCAAGAATTAAACTGACCAGATCCGCATGTTCGTTTGTTGCTCGTAATGTGTACAGATCAACCTGGGCAAACATAATGTGTTTCAGGCCTAGCATTGCTCTCAGTGTCTCCGGCAAATGTGAGGTGGAGGGTCATTTCCCTTTATGAAAAAAAAAGAAAAAAAAAAAAAAGCTCTAGAGAGCAACTTCTCACACGCAGGAGGCGGGTCCGTCAAGTTGGCCCCATCCTCCTCGTAGGACTTCGAAAAGCTTGGGGAAGTTTTGCTCCCACGAAGCTGAAATCACAGCTGCTACTCCTGGACTGGGGTGCTGCCACCGCGAGTAGGCTTCCTTTCAGCTCCAGTCAGTTAATGCTATGGTTAACCGACTAGCGTGAAAAGTCTCGTAAACTGAAGAAAAAAAGCATCTTTCAATAATAAGAATGAAATAATACATACAACATTGAACTGAAGAAAGTAATGGTACATTAATTTTGAAGCTGGATTAATCTGTCTGGACTAACAATAAGAAACTGATCTTAGTGGCCATTGCAGTGAAGGATTAATACTTTAGTTGTGGAGGTCTTTGAAAGCGTTAGGTATACTGAAGAGACACAACTTGACCTTACCCCCTTCTGTCTGACCGCATATTTTTAGTAACTTTTTTTTTAATAGAACAGATGAATGAAAAACAAATGACAATTTGTTCACTTCAGAGGACACGCTTGGAAGAGGAGGAGTTAAATACGGCCTCCATTAGCCCCTTTAAATTTGGAGGTCTTTCCTGACTTGATTATACTCGTCTGGAGGTAGGAAAACGAGCTGAATTAAATAATTTTTTTATGTTTTCGACTCTGGGCATAGTCTTCACAGCCCTTTCCCAAGGCCCAGTAGTCCTTCATACTATACATCGTCACATGTCACCACTTCGGCCCTAACACAGATCGTCCATGTTGTATACATTCTAGGAGTTGGCGGGGTATTTGTACGGTATTTCGGCGGGTCTTTTGATAGTTCAGTAGTCTGCTTTATGAAAATCAAATCCTTAAGCTCTCATGCCCTCCGGGGATTGGAACCTGGGTCCATTAGGGCTGCAGGCCACCTCTCTACCAATTCAGCTACCGCCTCCCCATAGGAGAGAAGGGTTAACGGTGAAGCTAGTGAGGTCTTTGAGAACATAAGGAAAAAATCAGCGACGAATGTGACCTTAGTCTCCCTTATCTGAACATTTGAGTAAACTACTGACGCAGTGAGACCTGATGCACCTGTCTATCAAATGGCATATGGAATATTCTTTATTTTTCCTTTTAACTTGAGAACGCCATTTTTAAGGTTGTTACTACCAGAGGTAACCTGGGTTGTCTTGGTAAAGACCTGTGGTCAGACATACTGGTTGTTTGAGACCCTTGGTGGCCACTTACCCAGTACAAAAAGACTCCCGGGGTCCTATTTCACTCACTGAACCTATGTTCCTCCTTCTACCCATTTCCACAAGGATATATTCCTCATAGACCTATTCCTTCCACGAACATATTTCCCCCATAACCACCCACCTGCCAACTCTGCACACCCACCCTACCCTCCTACCCACCTCACCAATCCGTCCACTCATCCGACCCTTTGTCCGCAGCAGGGCCCGACAGCAGAGCTGGTTTACCCCTGCCTCATCATAACAGACTCATCCCCTTACCCGCACCTGACCTGCGTAGCTGATCAGACCAAATGCGGGAGAATATCCCCTCAGGGCTGCGTCATCACTTATTCATTCACAATTTCTCTCCATTTATTTCTGTCATGCACAGCCACTCTTCCTTGCTCAACAGACATCCCTCTCAGATCCAGCGCTCTCTTCACACTGTCCATCCATCCGATTCGTGGTCTTCCTCTCAGCCTTACACCTCTCACATCAGATCTAGTTATCTTTTTCACCAATCGCTCATTATCCATTCTCTCCATATGCCCAAACTATCGCAACACCCTCTGCTCAACTCTTCCAGCCATCTCCCGAACAACTCCAGTTCTCCTTCGCACTTCATCATTTCGCACTCGATCCATACGCGTCACTTCACACATACTCCTCAGACACCTCATCTCCATTACATTCAAACTTTTCCTCTCTGCTACACCCATATTCCATGTTTCAGCCCCATATAATGCAGTCGGTACCACAACACCCTCATACAGCCTTCTCTTTACATCCATTCTAAGCAAACGACATCTAAACACTTTTTTCATTCCTCCCAGTATCTTTGCTGCTTCATTTATTCTAAACTTCACTTCTGCATCTATTCTTCCATCCACAGCAACATGTGACCCTAGATATTTAAAACACTCTACCTCCTCAAGCAACTCGCCATTCAAAATTATATTCATCCCCCTACCACCTACCAACCTCGTACACTTCATCACTTTACTCTTATTCTCATTTACTTTCCATTTCCTCCTTTCACACACCTTTCCAACCTCCTCTACCAACTGTTTCAATCTCTCCTTTGAATCAGCCACCAGTGCAGTATCATCTGCAAACAGCAGCTGCTTCAGATTCCACTCTCCACCATCAACATTCACCAGACTCAGACTTCCACCTGAAACTCTTGCATTCACCTCCCTTACAACACCATCCATGTAAATATTAAACAACCAAGGCGACATCACACATTCCTGTCGCAGCCCCACTCTCACAAGAAACCAATCACTCACAGCATTTCCCACTCTTACACACGCTCTACTATTTACATAAAAACTTTTCAACCCTTTTAGTAACCTACCATCAAGTCCATACAATCTTAAAACAGTCCACAAAGCCTCCCTATCAATTCTATCATACGCTTTCTCTAAATCCATGAATGCCCAAAACACATCCTTGCCTTTCGCTAAATACTTTTCATACATTTGTCTCACCGCAAACACCTGATCCACGCATCCCCTCCCTCTCCTAAAGCCACATTGCTCATCACCAATCACTCCCTCTGTACCCTCTCTAACTCTCATAATTAACACTCTACCATACACCTTCCCTACAATACTCAACAGACTTATACCCTTAAAGCTAGTACATTCATATTTATCACCCTTGCCTTTATACAACGGGACCACACAAGCACTTGCCCAGTCAATTGGCACCATACCTTTCACAAAGCACACATTCAACATTCTTACTAACCAGTGAACATCACCCTTCAGGCATTCCACAGCACACCCATCCATACCTTCAGCTTTCCCTGTTTTCATCTCCTTTACTGCCTTCTCCACTTCCTCCTTCGTGATCAAAGAATTATTCAACTCTCCCAAGACATTTATTCCTTGCACCCTTCCATCCGCCACAATCTCAGCCACCCTCTCCTCCTCTACATTTAACAATCTTTCAAAATACTCTGCCCAACTCTTCCTTATTGCATCCATCTCAATTAACATCCTTCCATCCTCTGCTTTTACTCGCTCTTCCTTCCCAGACTCTCCCTTTCGCACCCTTTTCACCTCCTTCCAAAACATTTTCTTATTCTGTTGAAAATTCTCTGTCAGCCGCCTACCCCACCTCTCATCTGCTGCCACTTTAGCATCACGCACAGCCCTTCTCGCCCTATTCCTCTTTTCCTTATACATTTCATATGACATCTCATCCTTCCTCTGCAGCCACACTTCATATGCACGTCTCTTCTCAGCCACAGCCAAACTTACTTCCCCGCACCACCATTCACTTCCTTTTCTTACACCATCACCCACACGTCTCACACCACACACCTCTTCTGCATGCCCCGCAACAGCACTCTGAAATAACTGCCATTCCTCCTTCACACTGCCATTTTCCTGATCTTTCACTGCGTTCCACTCATCTTTCAATTTCTCCTGATACTCTATCTTTTTTTCTCTTTTATCCAACTCACTCACTTTCAAAACCTCCCTGCCACACCTAACCCTCCTAGCTCTCACCCATCTCTTACCTACTCTTAAATTTCCCTCCACCAGATAGTGGTCAGACATACCTCCACCCTCCCCTCTCAGAACTCTCAGATCCAACAATCTTCCTATTACATTCCTAGACACAACCACATAGTCCATCAAAGTTCTATCAACAACCCTTCCACCCTCCTGTCTCACCCATGTATACTTATAAATAACTTCCTTCTCAAACAGCGTATTTCCAATCACCATCTCTCGCTCAACACACATCGCTATCATTCGTTCCCCATTTTCATTTCTTCCAGGCACACCATACATACCAACTACACCTTCAACTGCTACATTTCCCACTCTAGCATTCAGATCTCCCATCATTACCACATTCACATTCGCTGCAAAACTCTGCAGACACTCATCAACATCATTCCAGAAAGACTGCCTCTCTTCTTCATCCCTTTCACTACCAGGCCCATATGCACTCACAAACACCCACAACTCACGTTCAAATTTCGCTTTCACTCACATCAGTCTCGATGACACCTCCTTCCATTCAATCACACACTGCTGTACTTCCGGACTCACTAACAAGGCCACACCTTCTCTTGCCCTTCCTCTATCAACACCTGACAATCTTCCATTCACACTTCCAAACATAGACTCCCCCTTCCCTTTCATCTTCGTTTCACTCAAAGCTAACACATCCAACTTTCTTCTCACAAACATTTTCCCAATCTCCTCCCTTTCAGCCTCAATCGTACTACATCCACGCACATTCATAGACCCAATCTTCAGGGTACGGGGATAACTCAATCCCCCATCCCTTTCTCTGGCCTGTCTCTGTTTAGGAACTTAAAAACAGAGGAGGGGGTCCCTAGTCCCCCTTTGTAGCTAATAATAATATAGTTGCAGAAAAAGAAAAAAAAAGAAACGGTTGTTGTCCACCATGTTTCCATCATGTTGCTCTGATTATTTCAAATTAGTTCTAAGCTTGGTCATCAGGGACGCCACTTTTGCGGAAGTAATGTACTGTGGGTCACAAAAGTGTTGGTGCACAATATGCGTGAAAAATTTTGGACCACAGAACGAAGGTCACTGAAATATTGATGTCCGACCTACGAGAAGTTCATAGCCCTGATGTCAGGAGGTGTCATATATCGCCAGCTAGCAATATCCTCTTGCAAACATATAGCAAATGTTATGTTTATGTAAACAGACAATGATCATACACAATAAGACGTTGGTAAACATCAGTAGTTGTCTGAATGTTTTCGGTAGGCATCGTACTCCCTGTGCACTGCTACTTTTGTAACCCATTGTACAATCAAAGACAAGAGTCATATCCTGAAATCTGGTGAAAACATCTGCTGAAACGCTCAAGTTTAGGTGCTTTCTGCTTTGCGTCATGTGGTAATACTGTCATGAGTTACCATTTGCGCATGATGACGAGGCTGTGGATGCGGGAATATTTTTCATAACAAAGCGAGTTAAAGACAGGTCCGAATTAATCCTCTTCTTTACTGATTTAACTTCTGGTTAGCTAAAGTTGGTAATTATAAGCTGTGATTGCCATTGTCTGTCATCAAACAACGTTGTTTCATAGGAAGATACAGTCAGTGTATAATAATAATAATCAAATGTTGTTAAGAGCGAAGAAATGAATCCACAGGCTGGATTGCGAACAAACCATCCAGAAGACCAAAGTCTGCACACAACTATTCGTGTGCCTCATTCTAGGTTCAGCTCGTCTCTTAAATAAGCACTGCTTACAGGTGCTACTTTCCATCGTTGTGATTATTTTCTGCTCATGTATTGGTGTGGTAACACTAGCGCGACCTGAAGGATGACCGCTGTCAGTTGTGCTTTCCTCCTGAAAACACCTAATCCACTTTTTTCCGGTTCTCCTTACACCAAATGTTTGAACTGTCTGTTCGAATTTCTTTCCACCAAAATAAAGATATATCATGTCGTCTCCCATTTTCCCAGTAGTTGACCGCTTGGTATGTACTATGTCTGTCTTGCGTTTTGTAGTAAGGTGTAGCAGCCTGGCAGTCGCCGCCTGACCGAATATGGTTTACATTTCGTCTCTCGGACGCAGCAAGTCTCTCAAATGGATGTTAAGGCTTCGAAATTTCCTGGGTTCGATTATACTGTCGTCCCATGAGCAGTAGATATGAGGCTTGAGGAGAGTCAGGCCTGAGGAAATACAACCAGGAATATGTAGCTGTGGCAGAACTTGGATAATATTCCACAGGTTACACTTAATCTTCAGACCAAACCGGGACAGGACTTTTGTCTTTCACTGTACACATTTATAGTCGTCGTACAAAGTTACACCTGTTAGAGTTGTTTAGAGAGTTCTTTATGCATCCCTCTCGATTTCCAAAGCGAACAGAGAGACAGACAGACAGAGTGTAAAACTTTTTGTTATCCCTATATGTATCTATGTCTATCTATCTATTTATCAGTTTATATATACATATACATATCTCTCTCTCTCTCTCTCTCTCTCTCTCTCTCTCTCTCTATATATATATATATATATATATATATATATATATATATATATATATATATATATATATATATATATATTGCCAGACGCCTCAATCCCATTCGGGGTGACCTCAAACAAATCGCCTCCACGTCGCCATGTCCCCCGCCTTTTCACTGTCCCGCCCCCAATTCACACCCCCCTCTCTCATATACCTCTCCACCCCATCCCTCCATCTCATCCTCTGCCTCCCCCTCCCTCTTCCCCCCTCCATCTCACTCACATACACTCTCTTCGTCAGTCTTTCACTCTTCATCCTCTCCACATGGCCAAACCACCTCAGTGTATTCCTCCTAACGCTTCCTATCACATCCACATCCGCACCACAACGCTCCTTTATATCCTCATTTGTCAGCCTGTCTCTCCATGTGGCTCCACAGGCTCCTCTTAAATAACTCATTTCCACTGCTCTCACTCATGACTTGTGTCCTTCCAACAACGTCCAAGCTTCACTTCCATACGTTAGAGTTGGTATCACAATACTGTCATGTTGTAGCTTTTCCACTTCCATGCTCACTTCCCTGCTTCTTATCACTGCTTTCAAGGAACCAGCAACCTTTCTTCCCTGCTGTACCCTTTCAAGCACTTCACCCTCCAAACCTCCATCCTTACTCATCACACTACCCAAGTACTTAAATGTACTCACATTTTCCAGTTCCTCACCATCCAACCTCGCTGTACATTCACTGACTTCACCTCTCTCCAAGACCATCACTTTACTCTTCCCTACATTCACCTTTAGATTTCATTTCTTTCACACTCCCTCAAACTCATCCACTAAGCCTTGCAGCTCTCCTTCGTCTTCACTCAACAACACAGTATCATCTGGAAACAACAGTACATGGAGTTTCCAAACACTACCCTCTCTCACCAGGGCCACTGCATCATCCATTATCCTACCTTGTACCTCTTGTATTACCCCATCCATATACAGATTGAACAACCATGGAGACATAATACATCCCTGTTTCAACCCAACCTTCAAAGAGAAAAGTTCACTCAGTTCATCATCCACATGCCTGCAGCCTTAGCACCATCGTACATACTCTTCACAGCATTCAACAACTTCCCATCTACTCCAATATTCTTAATACTTTTCACAATCCTTGTCTATCCACCCTGTCATATGCTTTCTCCAAATCCATGAAAGCCGCATACAACTTCTTTCCCTTCTCTAGAAACTTATCAATTAAAGATCTAAGGATGAATATCTGATCTACACAACCTCTTCCCTTCCTAAAGCCTCCCTGTTCTTCTCCAACTAATTCCTCTGTTGTTTCTCTAACTCTGTCAATAAGTATCCTACCATACACTTTTCCTATTATACTAAGAAGACAGATGCCCCTATGATTACCACACACTTCTTTTTCCCATTTTCCTTTGAACAAGGGAATAATTATACCTGACTTCCAATCCTCCGGGACTCTACCTTCCTCCCAGGCCAATCTGCACATCTTCCACATCCATTCTACTACTCTCTCTCCCCCATACTTCAGCATTTCACCACATGCTGCATCAATTCCTGGGGCTTTCCCCGATTTAACTTTCTTCATTGCTCCCACAACTTCTATCCAACTGATTTTTTCCTGTCTTCTCACCTCTCTCTTTCTCCCAGCCATTCCCCAGCCACTTATACTCGCATTACTTCCATCCTCATTGCTCAACAGTTCCTTAAAGTGTTCTCTTCATCTGCTCACTTTTTCTTTCTTCACCATTAGTAATCTACCATTTTTATCTTTCACTCCCCTGCTAACTTCACTTCCACCCTATCTTACTCTTTCCACCTCTTTCCAGAACATTTTCTTACAGTCCCTCCACTTTACACTCAAGTTTCTTCTATATTCCTCATCTGCTCTCTTCTTACTCTCTCTTACTAATCTTTTCACGTCTTTCTTTCTACATATAACTCTTTCTTCCGCCTTTCAACTTCTTCCACGCCTCTATTTCTCATCCATTCATTGTATGCTTTCTTCTTTTGTGCCACAGCCTGTCTCACCTCTTCATTCCACCACGCTGTTTCTTGCACACCCCTCCGTCTTCTCTTCATCCCACACACCACATCACATCCTGCACATATTTCTTCCGTAAATATCCTGCACACACCTTCCACGTCCCCAGTCTGCTCCAATTCATATTTGCCCAATTGTTCCTCCACTTCTCTCTTATATTCTGCCTTTTTCTCATGCTCTTGTAACCTCTCCACTCTCCTTACAAATATTCCTTCTTCCCGTCCTTCCCTTCTTCCATTTCTCTATCCCAATTGGACCTTGATTCTGGCCACCACCAAGTAGTGGTCAGAAAGTCCACTCCCTCAACCTCTATAAGCTCTTGCATCGAATACACATTTTCGCATCCTTTCATCCACACACACATAATCAATCATAGCCTTCCTTTCGTTCAATTCACCACCCACTCTTCTCATCACTTGCCATGTATACCTGTAGATCATTTTGTGCCTGAAGAGGGTATTGGCTATCACCAACCCCCTCCCAGCACAAATGTCCACTAACGCACTGCCATTCTCATCTATCTCAGCAGGCACACCCCACTCACCAACTATTCCATCCACCTTCACATTCCCCACTTTACCATTCATATCACCGATCAAAAACACTTTCTCATTCCTTCCAAACTTTTCCATGCACACTTCCACATTTGTCCAGAACTCTTCTCTCACTCTGCTTTCACGATTCTTCGTTGGCGCATACACACACACAATCGCCAACATTTGTATTCCAACTTTCAATCTTACCCACACAATCCTTGACCCAACTGATCCATACTCTCTTATGTTCTTCTTCCATCTTTTACTCACGACTATACATACTCCTTCTTTTGCCCTCACATTCTCACCTACTCCTGCACATATATCCCATCCATACTCCCATTCTCTCACACTCTCACCTCTCCATTTCGTTTCAGTTATTCCGCATACATCAACTTTCGCACCCTGAAGCAACTGGACAATCTCTCTATCTTTCACCTCAACATTCACTCCCCTTACATTCCACGTTCCGATTACCATGTCCTTTGTCCGGTCCTTGGTCGTCATCTTTTGGTCATTTCTTGTCCTAGGCTCATTGTTTGTCTTTTTAGTTAGTTGTTTTCCGGGGAGGGGCACTAACCCTCCGCCAACCCTTTTAGTCGCCTTTTACGAGAAGCAGGGATACTGGGAGAGTATTCTTGAAAAATCCCCCCTACCCCTAGGGGTAAGGATATGTATATATATATATATATATATATATATATATATATATATATATATATATGTGTGTGTGTGTGTGTGTGTGTGTGTGTATGATATATATATATATATATATATATATATATATATATATATATATATATATATATATATATACAAGCTCATTATCTGTTGTTTATACATTCTTCACTGAGTCCTTACGAAAAGAATAACAACAAATTTGGAAGAAAAACCAACCTCGTTAGCAGGATTCCGAAGCAGATATTCGACTACTGATCATCTACACATGATGAATCAGCTCATTGAGACAGAATATAATAAACCACTGTGCTTAGGTTTTGTAGAAAAGGCTTTCAAATCAGTGGAGCACATAGCTATTATAAATTTATTGCAGGAGCAAGTAGTAAATGAGATAAACCTGCTCAAGAATATATACGAAGAGGGAACTGCTGCAGTTAAATTTCACAAAGACTCGGAAAAAAATTAAGACTGAGAATGGCGTGAACAGGGGGATATTGATGCATCAAAATTATTTACACCATTCTTGAAAGTAGTTTCAAAATGCCATATTGGGAAGACAAGGGAGTAAATATTGATGGGGAACACTTATAACATTTATGATTTGCAGATGACATTGTCCTAATCTCAGAAACAGTAGATACATTGCAAAAAATTTTAACGGGCCTAAAAAGAGAAAGCTTTCAAGTTGGGCTGAACATGGACCAGAGTAAAACTACAGTAATGTTTAATCCAAATATACCAGAGAATGTCATCAAAATTAACGAAAAAAAACTTGAAGTTGTGGATTACAAATTGCCTGGGAAAAAAATTAACTAACGAAAGACCATGATAAAGAAATAAAAAGACACATTACTGTTGGAAGGAAAGTTTTTGGTAAACACAGAGGCATAATGAGAAGTAGTTTGCCATTACGTATGGGAATAAAGAGTATATACCGAATGTATACTCCCAGCTACGACGTACTGTTGTGAGACCTGGAAACCGACTAAATCGATGGAAAATCAACTAATCCGTTCTCAAAGAGCAATGGAAAGGTCAGTGTTGGGAATATCACTGAAAGACAGGAAGCATCAACTTCTCACGAGAGAGCAGATTTAAGTCAGAGACATTGTTGAAGTTATTAAAGAACAGAAATGGAGGTGAGGATGTCATGTGACAAAAATAAGGGATAACCGATGGAGAAGGAGGCTGACTGATTGGGCTCCGAGCGATTGCAAGCGTAATAGAAAAGATCAGACAGGAGATGGAGAGATGAGATAGAGAAGACTGCAGGCAAAACTGGGCAGAGATTGGCTCAGTCATGGAATTCTTGGAATAGGTTGGAGAGGTCTTTGTTCGTCAGTGGACTTGCAAAGGCTGCTGCTGCTGATATATATATATATATATATATATATATATATATATATATATATATATATATATATGCTAATATCCACGAGGAAACTGAAACACGAAATATCCCGAGCGCTTTCGTGAAATCACATCTTCCTGGAGATGAGACTACACGAAGGCGTTCGGGATATTTCGTATTTCCTTCTCCTCGTAGATATCAGCATATCTATGAACCACGAGTTATTAAGTGATTTTATTGTACAGATAGACAGATAGATTGGTAGATAGAGAGATACATGGAATGTCTTCTACAAACCATTTTTTATTTTTTTTTTATAATAATGCAGAAGCATTTCTTGGAGCAGCTCGATCCGCCAGTTATTCTCTAAGATTTATCTGATAAGAGATACTTCACTCTCAGAGCCTTGTTTTACATATTCTGCTGAATCACAGGTACTGTATGCCCAACATAGCGGAAGGGTCTGCTAGAGAATCAGTTAGCCAAATCATCTCTCTCTCTCTCTCTCTCTCTCTCTCTCTCTCTCTCGTGCCAGCGCTGGATATTGTTATACTTCGTGAAAGACGCTTCCATAAATTTTTTTTTATAATGTATCCGACTCTGGGCATAGGCTTCACAGCCTGCTCCCAAGGCCCAGTAGTCTTCCTACATACCTTACGCCTCCACATGTCACCACTTCGGCGCTAACACTCACTGTCCATATTGAATACACGCTAGGGCTGTCTCATTCAGGACTGGTGTTCTGGTATTAGCGGGGGTATTTTTACGACATGTCGGCGGGTCTTCTGGTAGATGAGTAAAGTCTGCTTTTGTTAAATTCAAATCTTTAAACTGTTCCCTCCTCCAGCGGGGATTTGAACCTGGCTCCGGTAGGAATGCAAGCCACCTCTCTACCGATTGACCTACCTCCTCCCCAAAGTAAGCTCTATCGATTTCCTCCAGTCGTTTCTGAACAAAGTAAAATCGTCTGCTGGGTTAACAACTGCAATGGCTAAGCCCTGAATTCGAAAAAAAAAAAAAGAAAAAAAAAAACTTTTCTAAGCTTAACACCGTTTAGAAACAGTAAAAGCAGTATGGTAAATGTCCATATTGAATACGTTAATTGCATACCTGACACACTGCGGTGTTTGTAAATAAAGGTAAAGCTAATCAAGCAGAACTGTGAAAAGTACAGCATATAAATTATGTATACAGGTACTTAATTCTACACTCCAAAATTTGGGTATTCAGAAACCAAGATCCTTGTTTTTCACTCCACTACTCTTTGTGAGTGGGCAAGACACGACGTTTCTGAAGGATGATGATGATGATGATGATGATGATGATGATGGTGATGATGACACGAAGGATGATAATGAGGCGGACAAGGAGGAGGAGGAGAACGATATTCTTATAGAAAGTGTTTTAAAAATATTTATTTTTTCAAGACTTGTTATGGTATCGTTACGGATGTCTCTGGGGGGGTCTATGGTATTTTGTGTGTTTGCTGTGAAGCTCTAGGTTACATAAAGTTGTGTGTGTGTGTGTGTGTGTGTGTGTGTGTGTGTGTGTGTGTGTGTGTGTGTGTGTGTGTGTGTGTGTGTGTGTGGAGTTGGGCTGTTGTGACTGTTCGAGTTTGTCATTATTCACATGCGGGTTGCTAGGCCGAAGGTATATATTACCTGCGCCTGCTTTAACCCTTTTGATATAAATCGCTTAGTTAATATTTTATGTTTACACACGCCAGACGGTTATACTCCTCTCAAGAAAAACAAGAGGTATCAACATTTAAGAACTATCACAACTGATTCGTTAGCACTAAAACAGACCTTCCTAATACTGACCACTTAAGATGAATTAGTAATTTTAATAACCAAAGAAACTCGCTGCAAACAAGAGGTTAGAAAATCTGGTTGTTCTCTCGAGGGCAAGCCAGGAAGACCTTTACCTACTTCTCGAACGCACAGTAACCCATTGGAGCAATTTTTAATACTTATTATATTGGTACTGCCTCCAGGCTAAACTGTTTACCGTATGAGAGATTACAAGACGTCTCCCTCAATTGAATAGATTCGTTTGGATAATGCAAGAGTATAAGTACGTCTGCGATCAGAAGTGAAGAGAAAACCTCGTACCATAATGTGGGGATACATAAAAATATTCGTAATGATTGTGGTGCACAGACTAATGTTGTGGGGAAAATAAGGAACATTCTGGGGTGTTTCAGCCATGTGAAGCGAAAGAATAATGAGACAGATTGGCAATATTCTGTCCGCTTTAACTTAGACTTAAAACTGCCGCTTCTCTAGCCTGATTTTTGAACTATGACAAGTGATTAACGCTGGATTATGGTGTTAGTCACTCAGAAGTGCTGTTGATTGGACTCAGGGATGTATTATTGTATTATTATTATGCCATATAGATACACAGATACAGGATGCAAACTGGAAAAGGACAAACATCTCCGCCTACTCCCGGGGGAAACAGGGGAGAATAAAAGCAGTCGCTGCAAGGAGAAGGAAAGGGAGGCCGAAAACGAGATTGAGAGATAACTTGTGAAAGTATGTAAGGGAGAGTGGCCTGTCGTTAGAAGGAAGAATGTTCGCTACTGTCTGGAAAAAAATAAAAACGATGGTTAAATCATTGAAGCCACCCTGTCACTGCATGCAACGACAGGCACTGGATGGCAAGCTAGCTAGTTAGATAAATAAGCAAATAGACAGACAGACATGTCGTTACCTCAGGAAGGTAATGGAAAGACTGACTAGGTTCGTGCACAGGAGTGAAGTAGGTGGCAGCAGGAGAAGGCATCTACAAAATAGGGTGGAGAGATATGATGCTAGAATATTCCAATTTCCACTCAATTAACGCCGGCGTGCTACAAGGATCAGTTGTGGCTCCAACCCTATTCCTATTTCATGTTAATCTATCATCCATAATCCCATCCATTTATATGCAGTTGACTCAACACTTTACGGTTCATTCAACTTAAACATCCATTCACAAAGTTTAATATCTCTAACTCACATCTCAGTACAGCCATCTGCATAAATCAAGACTCATCAAGGATCACTGGATAGGGAAAAAATACCCTTGTCTCATTTAATACTAGTAAAATCAAATATATCTCTCTATCTATCTATAGCCCGACGCCCTAATCCCGCAAAAGGGTGGCCGCAGACAAAACGCCTCCAAGTCGCTGTCACCCACCATTTGAATGCCCTCCCCTCCTTCCGCCCCTCTCCCGGTGACGACTCGAGCTGCCTGGAACCACTGTCTGACTCACTTCTTCTTCATTTCTGCAATATTCGTGACCTTTTCTCCAACTTTCGCTCTGTTGAGCACCACCTCTTCTCCTTTAAACCTCACCTTCTTTTCCTAACTGAGACTCAACCGTCTGAGGCAACTGACAGGAAACCCTTTTCTGTATCCTCCTACTTTCTCAACACTCATTTCAAAGCCAAAGTTTTTTTTTTTTTTTATGTGCTCGACTCTGGGCATAGGCTTCACAGCTTGCTCCCAAGGCCCAGTAATCCTCCTACATATCATACATCTCGACATGTCACCACTTCGGCTCTAACACCCACCGTCCATATTGAATACATGCTAGGGCTGTCTCATACAGGACTGGTGAATTGGTATTAGCGGGGGTATTTTTACGACATGTCGGCGGGTCTTCTGGTAGATCGGTAAAGTCTCCATTACATGAAATTCAAATCCTTAAACTGTTACCTGCCCCAGTGGGGATTTGAACCTGGGTCTGGTAGGACTGCAGCCCACCTCTCTACCGATTGAGCCACTGCCTCCCTCTGTTGTGTATATATACGCAACGACTTATCTTTTTCACGTGTTCCTGAACTCGAGTCTTCCGAATTCTCTACACTCTGGCTTCGGCTTTCCTGTCATTCTCTGACTAAATATATCTGTGCTGTTTACTTATCCCCTGATTATACTGACTATCAAAACTTCCACGACTATCTTACTTCTATGATGGAACACATTCTATCCGTTTCTCCTTTCTCTGAAATCACCATTCTAGGAGATTTCAATGTTCACCACTACCTTTGGCTCTCCTCTCCGTTCACTGATCCACCTGGTGAACAAGCCTACACCTTTCCTATCCTTAATGACCTAGAGCAGCTTGTACAGCACCCTACCCGTATCCCTGACCGCCTTGGAGAGAGGTCCAACATACTTGACCTCTTCCTTACAACAAATCCTTCTGCTTACACTGTTAATCTTCTCTCTCCGTTGGGCTCCTCTGATCACAACCTTATCACCTTAACCTGTCCTATCACTCAGGTACGGCCTGTGGACCCTCCAAAGAAACGTCGTCTGTGGCACTTTTGAGCTGCGGATTGGGAGGCCTTCAGGCAGTACTTCTTTGATTTTCCCTGGAATGATTTTTCTTACCATGGCCGGGAGCCATCTGAGTGTGCCTTGCGCATTACGGAGGATATTCTCTTGGGCATGGAAGCATGCATTCCCTTCTCATATCCTTTGACTAATGCAAGAAAGCCTTGGTTTAATCACGCTTGTTCTAATGCTGTCCACAACAAGGAGAGGGCCTATAAAACGTACCGGAGCCAACCCACCCCTGAATCATGTCTTTTATACGTTTCTGCCCAGAATCATGCTGTCTATTCTTCGCTCTGTGAAAAATAATTTAATCCTCTGGGGGTAGGGGGGTTTTTCAAGAATACTCCCCCAGTATCCCTCCTTGTCGTAAAAGGTGACTAAAAGGGTTGGCAGAGAGTTAGTACCCCTCCACGGAAAACAACTAACTAAAAAGACCAACAAGAAGCCTTGGACAAGGACTAACCAAAAGATGATGACCAAGGACCGGACAAAGGACTTGGTAATAGCAACATGGAATGTAAGAGGTGTGAATGATGAGGTGAAAGAGAGAGAGATTGTCCAGTTGCTTCAGGGTGCGAAAGTTGATGTATGCGGAATAACTGAAACGAAATGGAGAGGTGAGAGTGTGAGAGAATGGGAGTATGGATGGGGTATATGTGCAGGAGTAGGTGAGAATGAGAGGGCAAAAGAAGGAGTGTGTATAGCTGTGAGTAAAAGATGGAAGAAGAACATAAGAGAGTATGGATCAGTTGGGTCAAGGATTGTGTGGGTAAGATTGAAAGTTGGATTACAAATGTTGGTGACTGTGTGCGTGTATGTGCCAATGCAAGATCGTGCAAGCAGAGTGAGAAAAGAGTTCTGGACAGATGTGGAAGTGTGCATGGAAAAGTTTGGAAGGAATGAGAGAGTGTTTCTGATCGGTGAAGGTGGATGGAATAGTTGGTGAGTGGGGTGTGCCTGCTGAGATAGATGAGAATGGCAGTGCGTTAGAGGACATTTGTGCTGGGAGGGGGTTGGTGATAGCCAATACCCACTTCAGGCACAAAATGATCCACAGGTAGACATGGCGAGTGAAAGGAAGGCAATGATTGATCATGTGTGTGTTGATGAAAAGATGCGAAGATGTGTAATGGGTGCAAGAGCTAATAGAGGTTGGTGGGAGTGGACTTTCTGACCACTACTTGGTGGCCAGAATAAAGATCCAAATAGGATGGAGAAATAGAAGAAGGGAAGGACAGGAAGAAGGAGTATTTCCAAGGAGACTGGAAAGGTTACAAGAGGATGAGAAAAAGGCAGAATATGAGAGAGAAATGGAGGAATGACTGGGCAAATATGAATTGGAACAGATGGGGGACGTGGAAGGTGTGTGCAGGATATTCACAGAAGAAATATGTGCAGCATGTGGTGTGGTGTGTGGGATGAAGAGAAGACGGAGGGGGGTGCAAGGAACAGCGTGGTGGAATGAAGAGGTGAGACAGGCTGTGGCACAAAAGAAGAAAGCATACAATGAATGGATGAGACAGGGGTGTGGAAGAAGATGAGAGGCGGAAGAGAGAATTATATGCAGAAAGAAAGAGAGAGGTGATAAGATTAGTAAGAGAGAGTAAGAAGAGAGTGGATGAAGAATTTGGAAGGAATTTGAGTGTAAAGTGGAGGGACTGTAAGAAAATGTTCTGGAAAGAGGTGAAGAGAGTAAGACAGGGCGGAAGTGAAGTTAGCAGGGGAGTGAAAGATAAAAATGGTAGATTACTAGTGGAGAAGGGAGAAAAAGTGAGCAGATGGAGAGAACACTTTAAGGAATTGTTGAGCAATGAGGATGGAAGTAAAGCGAGTATAAGTGGCTGGGGAATGGCTGGGAGAAGAAGGGAGGTGAGAAGACAGGAAGAAATCAGTTGGATAGAAGTTGTGGAAGCAATGAAGAAAGTTAAAATGGGGAAAGCCCCAGGAAATGATGGAGTGTGTGGTGAAATGTTGAAGCATGGGGGAGAGATAGTAGTATAATGGATGTGGAAGATGTGCAGATTGGCCTGGGAGTAATGTAGAGTCCCGGAGGATTGAAAATCAGGTATAATTATTCCCTTGTACAAAGGAAAAGGGGAAAAAGAAGTGTCTGGTAATCATAATCATAATGGCATTTGTTTCTTAGTATAATAGGAAAAGTGTTTGATAGGATACTTATTGACAGAGTTAGAGAAACAACAGAGGAATTACTTGGAGATGAACAGGGAGGTTTTAGGAAGGGAAGAGGTTGTGTAGATCAGGTATTCATTCTTAGATCTTTAGGGGAAAAGTTTCTATAGAAGGAAAAGAAGTCGTATACAGCTTTCATGGATTTGCAGAAAGCATATGACAAGGACGATAGACAAGGATTGTGGAAAGTATTAAGAATATATGGAGAAGAAGGGAAGTTGTTGAATGCTGTGAAGAGTATGTATGATGGTGCTAAGGCTGCAGTGCGTGTAGATGGTGAACTGAGTGAATTTTTGTCTCTGAAGGCTGGATTGAAACAGAGATGTGTCATGTCTCCATGGTTGTTCAGTCTGTACATGGATGGGGTAATAAAAGAGGTACAAGGTAGGGTAGTGGATGTTGGAGTGGCCAGGGTAGTGTTTGGAAATTCCCTGTACTGTTGTTTGCAGATGATACTGTGTTGTTGAGTGAAGACGAAGGGGAGCTGTAAGGCTTGGTGGATGAGTTTGTGAGAGTGTGTAAGAAATGGAATCTAAAGGTGACTGTAGGGAAGAGTAAAGTGATGGTCTTTGAGAGAGGTGAAGTCAGTGAATGTACAGCGAGGTTGGATGGTGAGGAATTGGAAAATGTAAGTACGTTCAAGTACTTGGGTAGTGTGATGAGTAAGGATGGAGGTTTGAAGGGTGAAGTGCTTGAAAGGGTACAGCAGGGAAGAAAGGTTGCTGGTTCCTTGAAAGCAGTGATAAGAAGCAAGGAAGTGAGCATGGAAGTGAAAAAGCTACAACATGAAAGTATTGTGATACCAACTCTAACGTATGAAAGTGAAGCTTGGACGTTGCTGGAAGGACACAAGTCAAGAGCGAGAGCAGTGGAAATGAGTTATTTAAGAGGAGCCTGTGGAGTCACATGGAGAGACAGGCTGACAAATGAGGATATAAAAAAGCATTGTGGTGTGGATGTGGATGTGATAGGAAGCGTTAGGAGGAATACACAGAGGTGGTTTGGCCATGTGGAGAGGATGGAGGGTGAAAGACTGACAAAGAGAGTGTATGTGGATGAGGTGGAGGGGGGGAGAAGGAGGCGGAGGCCAAGGATGAGATGGAGGAATGGGGTGGAGAAGTATATGAGAAAGGGGTGTGTGAGTTGGGAGCAGGGCAGTGAAATGGCGGGGGACAGGACGACGTGGAGGCGATTTGTTTGTGGCCACCCCGAATGGGATTGAGGCGTCTGGCAATAGATAGATAGATAGACTAAATGCTCTCAGCTCTACAACTAGAATTCTTCCCGCTCCTGGCACCTGGCTAAAAACCTTTCTAACAGCTTTACCTCATCATCTTTCCCTCCTGTTTTCTACTTTGATGGATACTGTATGTAGCTATATCTTCTACTGATAAAGCAGAGCCCTTCGCTCAGACTTTCTCCTGCAATTCCACCATAGACGATTCCGGTGCTGTTCCTCCATCACTTCCCCTCTCTGACTTCCTCATGACTGATTATTAAAATTTCTTCAGCTGATGTATTTTCTGCCATCACAGGCCTCAGTACTAACAAGGCATATCTGCCTGATGGAGTCCCTCCTGTTGTTCTCAAGAACTGTGCTTCTGTGCTTACATCGGGCCTAGGCAAACACTTTCGCCTTTGTCTATCAACTTGTACCTTTTCTTCTTGCTGGAAGTTTGCTCTCATTCAGCCAGTCCCAAAGAAGAGTGACCATTCCAAACCTCGAACTATCGTCCAACTGCTTTAACATCCTGTATCTCAAAAGTTTTTGAGTCAATTTTTAATAGAAAAATTTTAAAGCACCTTTCCCATCACAAACTTCTTTCTGATCGTCAGTATGAGTTCCGTCAGGGACGCTCCAGTGGCGATCTTCTCACCTACCTTTCTGACTCCCGGTCATCCTCCTTTCGGGACTTTGGCGAAAGCTTTGCCATTGCACTTGACATCTCTAAGGCTTTCGATCGAGTCTGGCATAAATCTTTAATTTCCCACCTGCCCTCTTACGGTTTCTATCCTTCTATCAGTGCCCTCATCTCTAGCTTCCTTTCTGGTCGTTCTATACCTGCTGTTGTAGACGGCCATCGTTCTTCTCTTGGATCTATCAACAATGGTGTTCCTTAGGGCTCTGTCCTATCACCAACTCTCTTCCTTTTATTCATCAATGACCTTCTAAGCTGTACATCTAACCCTATCCACTCATACAAGGATGACTCCAGCCTTCACCTTTCCATTTGGTTGCTCCAATGTCCATCTCAGCAGTTACTTCAACAAACAAGGGATGAGGCTATGGCACACCTGTCTGACTTGGCTCGTATCTCTGACTGGGGTAAAAATAATCTTGATTTTAATGCATCAAAGACTCAGTTCTTACACCTATCAACCCAACAAAATCTTCCACAGGTGTACCCACTAATGTTTAATAATTTTCTGCTTAGTCCTACATCATCCTTGAACATGCTTGGGGTTTCATTTACTCGGGACTTATCTTGGAAAGGTCATATTACATCTCTTGTAGAATCTGCTTCCAAGAGATTAGGTGTGCTAAGCCGACTCCATTCCTTCTTTACCCCTGCACAATTATTGACTGTATACACGGGTTTTATCCGCCCCTGTGTGGAGTATAATTCTCATGTGTGGCGAGGTACCCCCCACACAGCTCTTCTCAATAGAGTGGAGTCAAAGGCTTTTCGTCTCATCAACTCTCCTTCTCTTACTGTCTCCGTTAAACCTCTGTCTCTTCGGCACACTGTTGCATCTTTATATCTTTTCTATCGCTACTTCAATGGTCACTGCTCCTCTGACCTGTCTGCTTGCATTCCTCCACCTCTATGGCATGGCGCAGCACCCGTCTAGCAGCACACTCTCATCCCTTTTCTGTCCAACTCTCTAATGCAAGCGTTAACCGTTACTCCCAGTCCTTCATTTATGCAACAGGTCAACTCTGGAACTCTTCCTTTGTCTGTATTTCCTTGTTTCTATGATCTCCAGTCTTTCAAACGCAGTGTATCCAGGCATCTCGAAATGATCGGATCTTGAATTTGTCTCTCTCTTGTATTTTGTTTTTCTTTTGGAGGGAACAGTTATTGCGGGCTCATGGCGTTTGGTTCCATCTTTCTCACATTAAAAAAAAAAAAAAAAAAAAATCCTTCTCCCCTCCCCCATATACCTCTCAAATCCATCCCTCCACCTCATCATCGGTCTCTCCCTCCTTCTCCCTCCCTCCACTTCACCTACATACACCGTCGTAGTCAATCTTTCATTCCCCATTATCTCCATATGTCCAAACCACCTCAGTGTATTTCTCCTAATTTTCTCAATCACGTCCACATCCACGTTCCTTCACTTCTTTATTCGTCAACCTGTCCCTCCATGTCACTCCACATGCTCCTGTCAAGTAACTCATTTCCACAGCTCTCACTCTTGACTTGTTACCCTCTTGCAAGGTTCACGCCTCGCATCCATACGTCAGGGTAGGGATCACAATACTATCATCCAGTGACTTCTTAACTTCCATACTGACCTCCCTATTTCTCATCACCACATTCGATGAACCAACAACCTTCCTTCCCTGCTGTACCCTTTCAAGCATTTCATCCCCAAATCTTCCATCCTTACTCATCACACTACCCAAGTACTTGAATGCACTCACACTCCTCACATCCTCACAATCCAACCTCACTGTGCATTATATGACTTCATTCCTCTCAAACACCATAACTTTACTCTTGTTTACATTAACTTTCAGACTCCTCTTCTTACACATTGTCCCAAATTCATTCATAAACCTTGCAACTCCCATTCATTTTCACTCAACAATACTATATCGTCAGCAAAAAGCAACACCGGAATCTTCCACACCCTCACCCTCATTCATTAGAGCCACCCCCACATCCACTGCCCTACCTTGGACCTCGTTTACAACCCCATCCATGAATACATTAAACAGCCATGGAGACATCACACATCTCTGCTTCTGTCCCACATTTAGATTAAAAAAAAAAAAAAAAAAAAACTCACTTAGCTCACCATCCACTAGCACCATAGCCCTGGCTTCCTCGTACATAGGCTACTCTTCACAGCACTAGGCAGTTTCCCATCCACTCCGCATATTCTTAATACCTTCCACATACCTTGCCTGTCTACTCTGCCATATGGTTTCTCCAAGTCCATGAAGGCAGGATACACTTTCTTTCCCTTCTCTGGATACTTCTTCACTGAACATCTTAGAACAATTATCTGATCTACATACCTTTTTCCCTTCCTAAATCCCCGTTGTTCTTCTCCAACTAGCTTCTGTGTTATATGCCTAACCCTATCAATAAGTATTCTACTATATATTTTTCCAATCATACTAAGGAAGCAAATACCCCTATGGTTACCACATACTTCTCTCTTCCCTGTTCCTTTGCATAAAGGAACAATTATATTTGATTTCCAGTCCTCTGGAACCCTTCCCTCTTCCCAAGCCAATCTACACAACTTCCATATCCACTCCACAACAATCTTACCCACATGCTTCAGCGTTTCACCACACACTCCATCAGTTCCTGGGGCCTTTCCCACCATGATCTTCTTCATTGCTTCAACTACGTCCCCCCTACTGATCTCTTCCTCCCTCCTCTCATCTCTTCTTCTCCCAGCCATTCCCCAAGCACTTATACTCGCACTGCTCTCACTCTCTATCTAAACACACACACACACACACACACACACACACACACACACACACACACACACACACACACACACACACACACACACACACACAAAGTGCTTCTTCCAGCTCCTCATTTTCTCTCTCTTCTCCACCAACCATCTATTATTTCGATCTTTCACTCCCCTATTATTTCTCGTTTCACACTGTCTTACTTCCTTTATCTTCTTCGAAAACAATTTCTTACTCTTCCTTCATTTCACACGCAGATTCCCCCCAAACTCTTCATCCACTCTCTTCTTACTCTTCTTCACCAATCTCTTCACCTCCCTTCTTCTGCTCACATATACCTCTCTTTTCTCTCTCTCATCTTCTCCCCTACCTATACTCGCTAGCTAGTCACTATATGGTTTCTACTTTTATTCCACAGCTCGTTTCACCTCATCATTCCACCATGCTGTCCCGTGCACACCCCTGCATCTCCTCACTCCACAAACCACCTCTCACGCTGTGCCTATCTCTTCCGTGAAGATCTTGTATACTTCTTCCACCCCTTCCATCTGCTCTAACTCGCACCTTCCCAGTCTTTCATCCACTATGCTCCTGTACTCTGCCCTTTTCTCACTGTCTTGCAACTTCTCCACTCTTTTCACAGGAGCTGTTTCCCCCTGTCTTCCCCTTCATCTCTTCACCTATTTTCTTTGCAGCCTTACCTTGGCCATCACTAACTGATGGTCCAAGATTCCATTCCCCCACCCTTTCCACACTCTTGCATCCAACACTTGTCTTCTCATTCGCTCATCCACACACATGTAATTTATCATTGCCTTTCGTTCAACAAGTTCACTGTCCATCTTCCTCATGACTCACCATGTATACCTGAGGATCATCTTATGCCGGAAGAAGGCGTTGACTATTGCCAACCCCTTACTAGCACAGATGCTCACCAAATCACTACCATTCTCACCCACTTCAGCTAGCACACCCCACTGACCAACCACTCCATCCACTCGTACTTTCCCGACTTTGCCATTCATGTCTCCAATCAAAAACACTCTCTCGCTCCTCTCAGACTTATCCATACATGCATCTACACTCACCCAAAACTCATCTTTCACTTTTGCCACTCTGTCCTCTGTCGGCGCATACGCACATACAGTCGACCAAGCTTGTATACCTACTTTCAGTCCTCACCCATACTATCCTTGCACCCACTGTTCCATACACTCTAATATTCTCCTTCCACGTCTTACGTATCATCAGACATACTCCTTCTCTTGACGTCTCATGCTTATTAACTCCCGCGCACATATTCCTAAACCATACTTCAATGTTGCTAATATTCCTGTTTCCAAAATTATTGAAATTCTCGGTGCTTCACCTAACAATGACCTCAGCTGGACCTCTCATGTCAGATCACTTGCTAAAACCGCCCAAAAAAGAAACTTGGATTATTATACAGTGTTCGTAACCTCTTCACTGATGAGCAGTTGGCTATAGCTGATAAAAGTCATGTGCACTTTCAGCTTGAATATTGCACATCCTTGTGGAGTGGATATGGGGAGATTGCACTAAAGCAACTAGACAAAATTGAGAACAAAACTGTTAGAATTATTTATAACCCTGCCATTACAAATAGACTACCACCCTACAGGTAAGAAGGAATGTTGCCTGTCTTGCATTATTTTACAGATAGTATTATTGTAAATGCTCAGACAAAGTTGCATCCACTGTGCCACCTCTCCATGCCTTCCCCTGTGCTACACGGGCATCTGGTAGTGCTCATGCTTGGAACGTCACACAGCCATATTGCAGAACTTCTGCCTATCAGAACTCTATTATTCCCCAAACTGCATCTCTTTGGAACTCGCTGTTCAAGTCCAACTGTTAAAGATTCTTTATGAATGGAGGACACCAGTAATCTGGTGTATGGATTATTATTTTTCCATTCATTTGTTTTTCCCTTCTCAGTTCGATTATTATTAAAAAAAGGAGGATTGTGTGTAGTGGGAAGAACGGTCGTTAGTGAGTACAGACAGAAATGCGTGTAAGTCCACTTCTCAAGGTCATTCTTCACGGAATGCAGAGTCAGAAAATTGAGAAAAACATTCATGTAGCACTTTACTTTCCTCTTCCCTTCTCCACCCCACCTTTCGGTACTGTTTTAAGGAGCTCGGTGAAACAGTGTGTGAGTGTGTTGGTGTCAACCCGAGTTTTCACTTGGGTGCCTCTTTTTCCTGTGGTCATAAGAAAGGCCAAGGCTACCTGCCTGCCTAGAAACCCCACAACTGGATCTTAACACGTAAAATTACCCGTGTAACAGACATTGAGCACTGAGGTTTCATGGGATAGCTGATAGTGCTCGATGAAATGTTTCAGAACTAAATTTCATGTTGCCCTGTGGTGAGTCCAAACAAGAGTGTGAGTCCTTTCCACCACTAACCAGTGGATGTTTCATATTATAAACTGGGGCTCTTAGTTAAGTCCAAACAAAGTTAGCCACATATAAAGATGTCCAACGAACTGTTTGTGTGTATGTAGTGGCTTTTAAGAAATTCTGACTTTTGGACAAGTCACGGGTCTAGGGCATGGAAGAACAAACAGGCAAGATCTTGACTAACTGTTCTGCTGGTTTTGATGGCAGGGCTCTTCCTTGGGTCCAAGAGGAGCCTTTGGTTAACTGCTCAAGCTACCAGTATGGTCCATTAGAGGTTGAATATCTCACTAACACTTGTTATTTTGTAGAACTTCCAACCTCCTTTCATCTCAAGACCGGGATAACTGTTAGTTGCTGTAGCGAAAGTGGATATATATATATATATATATATATATATATATATATATATATATATATATATATATATATATATATATATATATATATATATATTACAGGGAATTTGTGTAACCAATGCTTTCATGAAATCCCTAGTGACTTAGTAAAATGACTGTAACTGGGATGGGTTAATTTAGGTTAGGTTAGTTTAGGCTTCGTTTAGGTTAGGCTGAGATAACTTAGGTTAAGTTTAGGTAATGAAAGACTAGATCAGGAAGGTTAGGTTAGGTCAGACAAATTCAGATGAATGCTTAACCCGTCATGTCCCGACCGATTTTCCACCACTGACTCCCCCCAGTCCCGACCAATTTTGGAAAAAAAATTTTTTGCCTCAAACCTCCGCTTTTGGTGAGAAACATCAAAAATTCATAGAGAAATTGCTCAACTGAGGTTTAAAATACTCGATACAGGTAGAAGTACCTCCTTACCTTACTGGGTTTTCTATCAGGCTAGCTTCAAAGAAAATGAGTTCTATGAGAGGGTAACTATCCCACACCACTCATAAATGGTATTTATTTATTAATTTGGTACGAATTTATATGTTGTACGAGAGTATATTGGTTTTCAAACAGTAATATAGGCATTATAAGCATTGTTTCATTCACTAACTCATCAACATACCTGATCTTTTTTGGTGACATTATCTGATCATCATTTCTGACTGTTTCTTCCTCTAACGCTATGTAAACTTTGTCTTCCACATTGTCATCGATTGGGGAATCACTCTGGCCCTGAATGTCTTTACAGGCCAGGTCACTGGTAACAGGTGAATTGCTAAGACAATGGCGTGCGGGGGGGGGGAGGTCATGCGAGTTAAGGCATTGTCCCTGCTTGGCATCTTGTAGAGGAATAGAGGAAGGTGTCCCGTGTATGCGTACGACAAATCAAGTGCAAAAATTGAAAATTGTGCAAATGATGAACCTTGCAATTGCGTGATGTACCAGTACGTCAATGGATCTACCTGTAACAAAACATTGCGACGTACCCATACGTCAATGGGATGCCTCGGGTTAACGTAACTTAGCATCCATCTAAGTTAATCTAACCTAATCTAACCTAAGTATTCGGCCGTTATATCAATTAATGAGCGTAGGTGTTGCATTGTCTGAGTGTTACTTCCTCTTTCTGTTGTTGTCAATTTGTAATACAATTAACTGAATATATTTATATAATTTTTTGATATCTTACAAAACTGAAATTGAAATTATAATCCAGGAAATGTCTTCTTATTATAAGAGACGGGGCTGACGTAAATATTATACCAGATTCAACACTAATACCAAACGGAAGCTATTTAAATATTCGTTTAAGAGCATTATTTACTCCTTTGTTTACTGAGTTGTATCATTATTTGGCTTTGAAAAGTGGCGCCTATTTTATTAGTGGTAATTTATACGCCACATGTAGAAAGTGAACTCTACACTCTAGCTGTTTGAAGAGTTACATTTTCCTGGCACCTATCCCTCTCTCGTTTTGGTCAGTATGTAAGTACAGAACATACTCTTCTCATTACTGACTGTAATCATGCATAATTTTTGAACAACAGCCAAGAACTCAGAAGTTAGTTAACATATCATGCATCACCAAGTGGCTCTTGCACTACATTTTATAAGTAATGTTTTTTGCACTTGATATGCCCCTGAAAATGCAGGTATACTATTTACACTGTAAGAGGCTGAATTTTCAGCACAGTGTAGTTCCATGATAACTCCTTTCCCCTGTTCTGCCATTGTTTATTATCGGCTACTGTGTTCACTGTAGCTTTCCTGTTTTAATAGTTCACTGTCTATTTAATTTTCATGTGCTGATACATAATGAATGGTGTCTTGCATCTGAGTTTTTTTTTTTTTTTACTAAAACTAAAACAGATCTCACTAACAGAGGCATGGTCATTCATACTGCTCAGAATTTCAGCAGCTTCCAGATTTCATGGTGTCACATTTCAAGGCCTTACAGTTGCAGTGGCTGGTGGTGTGTGCCGTGCTGGCGTGTGTGAGGGGGTTCTCGCCATATGATCGCGGTGGCCACAACACCGGCCACGTGGCCATCAACCGTCTATTGACGCTGGGACTGGCTATGAACTTGGACGTGTGGGTGCCCACAGACCCAGGCACATACAAGGTCTTTTATTATCTCGGCGGCTTTGGTGGCATCATACCAGGGGGAGCATATGATGATGTGAGTCTTTTCTCTTTATCTGTGACTTGATGATTTATCTCCATAACTAACTAGCTTGAGAGGGACTCCTCAACAATGCCTGCACTGATGTACAGTACACGGGCAACACAAAGGCCCAGTTATTTAACGTCCCTCAGTTCACCCTTACCTTCGAAAAGAGTATTATAGGGTTCAGTATCAGCACAAAATCCTGTTCCTAGCGATACATTCCTTTAATTTTACTTCCAGATGACCTGTGGCTGCTCTTCTTGGCCACTCCCCCTATTCCTTCAGGCTAGAGTCATTGTAACCAATCCTGGCACACACATGTAAATACTGGTCATTAAAGTGCAATACTGGATTTTATTTTATCTTGGCTGTGTCAGACTACCAGTTCAACACAGTACCCCCCATAATGGACATGTGACTGCAGCAACACTCAAAACAAGTAGACAGCATTCACAGAGAGCATAAAATTTAATTGATACTTAAAAACAATCATAAATCGGGACTTGCACTCATATTACCACCAAACTTAACCAGCTCTTCCTGCACCCATGGTCCACGTATCTACAAACTTTCCTTGAAATTCATCAATAAGTTCTTGGCATATCGTGTGAACAAACAGACGATCAGGGAACATATAACCTCCTCCAACATTCTTTGACAGAGGTAACAACTTAATGCAGGCCAGCACAAAGGAAAAACATACTAATGATCTTATAATTAAATACAAAGGACGTCGAACTACACAACGTACACTCACATAGCTCCCAACCTTCACTGAAAGCCGACTCAACCATTCCCCCCCCGCACACACACATTATCTGTCCTTGCTGAAATCCATCCAAACCTAAGGGCTTTTTCACCAAAGGCATGTTAAGCTACAAGTTTGTTCAACATTTTTTTATCCATAATATATACCGCATATAAAATTGCATTTTTGTGCAAGTTCCAAGGGGGTTCATATCCCATAGATGGGGTTAATCTCTACAAGATATAGCTGAAGGCAGCCTTATCTTGTCAGTAATCCAAAACCTGGCACTGTGTGATACTGGCATCCATTTACTGAATATTGAATGTGATAAAGCATCTGCCACAAAATTGCCATTTGGAGCAAAATCATCTGATGTTAGTCTGAATCACCGACACAGCTGCGTCCTCAGAAATAGAAGGCAAAACATTTCCCTGCAGTAAAATCGACTGGCGATAACTGCAAAGATATAACCGAACTTGAAAGCCTCATTGATATTGCTTCTAACCCCTTAAATAATCTGAGCAAATTATCTTTGTAACAAGACAAAATTATAACATCTGGGTAGGGAAACAGTCAAACTGTGAAGGCAGGGTGTGGAGGGCTACATAAATAGGCCTTGTACTTAATGCCTTGGGATCGCATTCTTGAGGGCTGAGGTTGTTCTTAGACACTTATTACACTTACTTACTACAGCTCATCCACCTTAACTGCATGGAGAGGTTCGTCCTTTTGCAGCACCTTCCCAGTAGTATTATGGCAGAAAAGGACAGTACATCAGCTAGACATCTTTCCATAGCACCAAATTCTAATGTCGTGCTCTTGCTACAGCTCATCACTCTCGATGGAGAGATGACAATATCAGGCTTTGTTTAAGTGGAGTGTGTAAAATTGAACTGTGCTTATGACATGGTAATATTTCATAGAGTACATGTCATTTGTACCAATCATGTCTGCATATAGAGTGAATGGGAAGCAGAGGCTTGGCGGAAGTTGAGAGACGGAAGAAAGAGATACATGTAGAGGGGAAGAGAGAGATGAAAAGTTTAGTAAGAGAGATTAAGATGAGACTGGATGAGGAATTTGAAAGGAATTTAAGTGTAAAGTGGAGGGAAAGTAAAAAAATGTTCTGGAAAGAGGTAAAAGGAGTATGACAGGGTGATAAAGAAGTTAGCCGAAAAGTTAAAGATAAGAATGGTTGCTTGCTGGTGAAGGAAAGGGAAAAAGTAAGTGGATGGAGAAAACACTTTCAGGAACTGTTAAACATAGAGAGTGAAAGTGATGAGCAGATAAATGACTCGGGAAGAGCTGGGAGAAACAAGGAAGTAGGAAGAGAGGAAGAAAACTGTAGGATGGAAGTAGTGGAAACAATGAAGAAAGGCAAAATGGGGAAAGCCCCAGGAATACATAGGGTGTGTGGTAAAATGCTGGAGAATGGGAGAGAGATAATAGTAGAATATATGTGGAAGATGTGCAGATTGGCCTGGGGGGAAGGTAGAGTCGCGGAGGCTTGGAAATCATGTATAATTATTCCTCTGTACAAAGGAAAAGGGGAAATAGAAGTTTGTGGTAATCATTGGGGCATTTGTCTTCTTAGTGTAATAGGAAAAGTGCATGGTAGAATACTTATTGACAGAGTTAGGGAAATAACGGAGGAATCAGTTAGTGAAGAACAGGGAGGTTTTAGGAAGGGAAGAAGTTGTGTAGATCAGATATTCATTTTTAAGTCTTTCGTGGAAATGTTTCTAGAGAAGGGGATAGAAATGGCATGTGGCTGTAGTCGCCACTGTACACTATCCTAATCTTCAGGATAATAACAGGACCCTCCAATTGGACTCGTTTCTATATTTGTTAAACTTGCAACAACAGAGGGAGACTCTACATTCATACTGCCTAGCGTTTAACACACAGCACTGACATCATTAATCTAGCACTATATGCACACTGGTCTATCACATCCATCATCATCACTGGTATATATACATACATACTGTACAGGAAACAATAAGGATTTTGACTCATTGTGGAGAAGCATGAAGTGGAAAGACGAGTAATAAAAGTGACAGGAAGGATGGAAAAAATAGGATAACAGGATGGCAGACACAGAAGAAAAATGATAACGGTGAGGAAAGAAGTAGGCAACAGATGTCGGTAGTTCCATGACGTATATTTCCTTCTATTTTTGTTGTCTCCAAAGTTTTCCTCAGTCCAAGAGAGACTCCAGGAATCTGCAGGGGCTGAATATAATCTTCAATAACCTTTTAGTGTTAGAGGCTTTCCAAATATCAGGAAAAGCATCTGGAGAAAGCCACAGTAAACTAAAAAAATACATCACCGAGCTAATGTGTATCGCCGTTCACAGACGATGGACCACATGGCGTCACATGGTGTGGCGGTGGTGCTGCCGTGGCGCATCACGCTGCCCCCCAACCCGGAGGACAGGGTGGCAATCTTTGTCTCTGTGATGGAATGGGCGGAGGAACACCTCGGGAACAAATTACGCAAGAAGGGTATCCCACAGACCGTTCACCTCGACCTGGAAAACATTGTCCGTGAGTATGACACCAGTTGTAGTATTGTACGTGTAGTCCGTAAGAGGATGAAGTGGTGGTCATACAGTTAGAGAAGTAACTCACTGTTTGAAGCGATGAGAATCCGATCACAGGAGAGAGAGAGAGAGAGAGAGAGAGAGAGAGAGAGAGAGAGAGAGAGAGAGAGAGAGAGAGAGGCATTTAAGGATCCGAATGTATAAAGGATTGCAGAAGTCAAACAGGAAGAAATCTGACGGTCCATTCCAGGAAGTGATGGAGGAACAGAACCGGAATCATCTAAGGTGGAATTGGAGGAGAAAGTCTAAGCAATGAGTTCTGCTTTATCAGTAGAAGAAACAGCTACAAAAACATTACCGTGGAAAAGTGGAGGGAAGGATGATGAGGTAAAATTGTTAGGAAGGTTTCGGCAAGTTGCCAGAAGTAGTGGGAAGAATTTGAGTTGGAGAGTTCAGAGCACTGAGTATGAATGAAATTATTTTTAGCAGAGTGAAGAACAGACTTAGCATGGGAAGAAACGTAAAAGAGATGAGATTCAGGGGTGTGTTGGCTTTGATACATTTTGTAGGCCCTCTCCTTGTTGTGGACTGCATTAGAACAAGCGTGATTAAACCAAGCTTTTTTTTTTTTTTTTTTTTTTGCATTAGTCACAGGATAAGAGAAAGAAATGTACGCTTCCATGCCAGAGAAAATAACCTCCGTAATGTACATGGCATACTTAGATGGTTCTTGGCCATGGAAGTAAAAATTATTCCAGGGAAAATCAAAGAAGTGGTGCCTGAGGGCCTCCAAATCACCAGCTTCAAAGTGCCACAGCCGTCGTTTCTTGGGAGGGTCGACTGGCCTATGTTCCTATGAAGAGGAACAGTGTTGTGATATTTTGTATTACATTCCAGAGTTATACAGTATTTTCATCCGGGTTATCTGTTACAGTGGGTGGTCACTCTGCGGGGAGCCACGTATTGGTGGAGTACTTGAAAGGCACGTGTGGGAAGGTGCAAGGGCAGGTGCTGATGAGCCCTGTGGATGGCATGGGCCCCCGTGGCAGTATCACCCCCGGCCAGACCCTCAACTACAACACACCCTCACTCCACCTCGCTGCAGGACTCGACCCCATCCCAGGTTAACACCATTTTTTTTTTCTTTAATTTGTGTCGCAGTATATGAGCAACGACCAGGCAATATTCTTCATTAAGTTAACATCCAGATGAGTCCAGCCTCCTACAGCATATGCTAAGGTGGCTTTTTGGATCTTTATCAATGACATAATATGAAATCTGCATCAGTATAGAGATTGCATAAAGTGATCATAAAATGTGTCTGAACGTTTGTCTACATCTCATACAAATAAATTCATTTTTATGATAGTAAGAATGCATATGATGACCATTTTACAAAATTTTCTTTATATTTATAAAAGTTAACATTTGCTTATGTGGAAGACGTCATTTTCATAGAAGAATTTTCTTCGCTCACTCTTTTTCCCTTCTCAACTAGTAATCTACCATTTTTTATCTTTCACTCCCCAGTTAACTTCTTTGGCAACTTCTTTGGCACCCTGTCTAACGCTCTTTACCTCTTTCCAGAACATTTTCTTATATTGCTTCCACTTTACACTCAAATTCCTTTCAAATTCCTCATCCACTCACTTACGCTCTTACTAATCTTTTCACCTCTCTCTTCCTGTCTGCATATAATTCTCTCTTCCGTCTCTCAACTTCCTCCACTTCCCTGTTTCTCATCCACTCACTACATGCTTTCTTCTTTTGTCCCACAGCCTCTCTCACCTCCTCATTCCACTATGTTGTTCCTTTGCACCCCCTTTCGTCTTCTCTTCACCCCACACACCACCTCACATGCTGCATAGATTTCTTCTGTGAATATCTTCCATTACTAGTGGAGAAGGGAGAAAGAGTGAGCAGATGGAGAGAACACTTTAAGGAACTGTTGAACATAGAGAATGAGAGTAATATAAGTGGCTGGGGATTGGCTAGGAGAAGGAGGGATGTGAGAATAGAAGAAGAAACCAGTAGAATGGAAGATGTGGAAGCAATGAAGAGTGTTAAACTGGGGTAAGCCCCAGGGATTGATGAAATGTGTGATGAAATGCTGAAGCATGGGGAGAGATAATAACAGAATGATGTGGAAAATGTGCAGATTGGCCTGGGAGGAAGGTAGAGTCCCGAAGGATTGGAAGTCAAGTATAATTATTCCCCTGTACAAAGGAAAAGGGAGAAAAAGTGTGTGGTAATCATAGGGAGATTTGTTCTCTTAGTGTAATAGGAAAAGTATATGGCAGGATACTTATTGACAGAGTTAGGAAAATAACGGTGGATGGTTGGAGAAGAACAGGGAGGTTTTAGGAGTGGAAGAGGTTGTGTAGATCAGATATTCATTCTTAGATCTTTAGTTTCTAGAGAAGGGAAAGAAGTTGTATGCGATCTACATGAATTTGAAGAAAGCATATGACAGGGTGGTTAGAAAAGGATTGTGGAAAGTTTTAAGAATATATGGAGAAGATGGGAAGTTGCTGAAGGCCATGAAGAGTATCTAGGAGGGTGCTAAGGCTGCAGTGTGTGTAGATAGTGAATTGAGTGAATTTTTTTATTTGAAGGTGTGGATTGAAACAAGGATGTTTCATGTCTTCATGGTAGTTCAATCTGTATACGGATGGGGTTATAAAAGAGATACAAGGTAGGGCAGTGGATGCTGAAGCCCTGGTGAGAGAGGGAAGTGTTTGGAAACTCACTGTGCTGTTGTTTGCAGATGATACTGTGTTGTTAAGTGAAGACGAAGGGGAGCGTCAAGGCTTGGTGAATGAGTCTAGGAGAGTGTGTAAGAATCGGAATCTAAAGGTGAATGTAGGGAAGAGTAAAGTTATGGTCTTCGAGAGAAATGAAGTCATTGAATGCACAGTGAGGTAGGATGAGGAGGAAATGGAAAATGTGGGTAGTGTGATGAGTAAGGATGGAAGTTCAGAGGGTGAAGTGCTTGAAATGGTACAACAGGGAAGAAAGATTGCTGGTTCCTTGAAAACAGTGTTAAGAAACAGGGAAGTGAGAATGGAAGTGAGAAAGCTTCTGCTTGACAGTATCGTGATACGGTACCAACTCTAACGTGAGGAAGTGAAGCTTGGACCTTGTCAGAGGGACACAAGTCAAGAGTGAAAGCAGTGGAAATGAGTTATTTGAGAGGAGCATGCCGAGTCACATGGAAAGACAGACTGACAAATGAGGAAGTGAAGGAGCGTTGTGGTGTGGATGAGGATGTGATAGGAAGCGTTACGGTAAACACACTGAGGTGGTGTGGCCATGTGGAGAGGATGGAGAGTGAGAGACTGACGAGGAAAATGTGTGTGAGTGAGGTGGAGGGGGGGAGAGGGAGGGGGTGGCCAAGGATGAGATGAAGGGATGGAGTGGAGAGGTATATGAAAGAGGGGGTGTAAGCTGGAAGCAGGGCAGTGAAATGGCAGGGACAGGGCGACATGGAGGCAATTTGTTTGTGGCCACCCTTTACGGAATAAAGACGTCTGGCAATAGATGGAGAGAATTTTCGTGGAAATTAAGTCTTAAAATAATGGCATGTCTGAATCCATCAAGAATCCCGGAGTCATATTTCACTTTGATTTTTGCAATTGAAATGGCCCCCATGATACTTGAAGACCATGTGTTTGACCGAGATTGTTGTAAGATGCACATTTCTTTTTTCCTTCATTATTTCGTTCATATAAAAGAAACCTTAATTTTCCACCTGTGTCTTACACAATCCATCACAAGAGTCACTCTAACTTTATCAGCATGAAGGTTTGAAACATTGCTCTTCTGACTTGTCTCTTGTCTCTGTTTAGGGCTGCAGGAACTTTGCTACACTCTGTGTCTCAAAAACTCAAAGCCTCAATCTGTCGACTCGGCAAAATCTTATACACAACTTCCTTTACCCTCAACAACACAGACTCAGTCTTTCATCATCGATCAAAATTTTTGCAACTCCTTTACTTTTCATCTGCCATGGAAAGATCACATTACTTCTCTTGCAAAAACATCTTCGCAGGGTTAAGTGCGTTGGTATGACTCAGTGCACTGATAACCCAGTGTAACTGGTAACATTGTACAGGGAAAAAATTTGCCTATGTTTGGAGTACAGCTTTCATGTGTGGCTGGTTCTTCACACACAACACTGTAAAACGTGGTGGAATTAACAGCTTCTCGTCCCTTTACCTCCGTCTCACTGACTACCTTCATCCTTTCTAAATTTTCGGAATTTGCATCTCTCTCTTTCTCTCTCTTTCTTTCTCTCTCTCTCTCTCTCTCTCTCTCTCTCTCTCTCTCTCTCTCTCCACTATCATCGTTATGAGCATCATCAGCTCTCAACTTTCCACCGTAGGACTTAGGCCTCTCCCAAAAGTTTATACTTATCCCGGTCATGTGCTATTTTTTTCCAGTACAGAACTCTAAGATCTCACACGAATTTTCTGTCTTCATTGCTTGCTGTTCGTTTATTTTTAGTTCGTGACCCCATCTTCTGATGTAATTACTTACTTCATCACACCACCTAGTTGCTGGTCTTGCTTTTGGTCTTTTTGAATGAGTTTTTACCCAGTCTGTTTATTTCCTTGTCCATCTGTTGTCGTGTTTTGTACAAATATAGCCCGCCCACTGCCGTTTCTTCTATTTAATTTATTTTTATTACGTCTTCTTCTCCAGTCCGTTTCCCAATCCAAGCTGATTCTCTCCAGTCTCTTAAAGTGATTCTTAGCGTCGATCTTTCCATACATCTCTGAGCACTTTTTAACCTTCTTTCCAGTGGTTCGGTCACTGTCCATATCTCTGAGCCATAAGTCATTATTGAGAGAACACACTGATCAAAAACTTTTCTCTTCATACACAATTGTCAACTGTCTTTTGATAGGCTGCTCTGTCCGCCAGCATGATACGTCTACTTAATTCAGGTTCGAATGGATGGTTAGTTTGTGAAGTTGCGCTAGGTATGCAAATTCATCAGCCAGTACTGAAACTTCATCTTGAATTCCTATTTCCTCAATTTCACTTTGGTTATTAAACATGGCTTTTGTGTTTTTCTTATTCATCCTCTGTCCAAAGCAAAGTCTTTCTCTGTTTGTCTTCTATCAACTGACTCGCTTTAGAGAACGATGCTAACTGCTAACATGAGCTCAGATATTCTTTTTTTTTTTTTTTTTTTTTTTTATCCCTTTGCTACTCCCATTATGCCTTCTAAATACTTCTAAATATGCTGTAAACAGTTTGGGCGTGATCGTATCACCTTTTCTTACATTTGTTTTTACTTGGGGCTTTTTTCTAGTGTGTGTATGGAATTTAATGGTCGCTGTTCCACGCTGGTATGTGTCTAATACTCTACAGCAGATCTCATCTACACTTCGTCTGCGAATTGCACTCAATATCACCGTTGTTTCTACTGAGTCGACGGCTTGTTCGCAATTAATAAACGTCATACACAAAGGTTCCCTGTACTTACTTGCCGAAGTGGTCGCATGTGGAGATAGATAGATAGATAGATAGCATTTAGGAGTACTGCTCAGCCTTAGGGAACGGTCTATGAAGCCTAAACCTAGCCTCGGACACACACACACACACACACACACACACACACACACACACACACACACACACTCGCTGGCTCAGTGGTAACGTTCTCATTTGTCATCTGGTAGATAGGAGTTCGTGCCTCACTCAGGTTGCAAAAAGTTTCACTGACTAAGTGGGTCTTTACTGTCCTCCTTGAGCAAGGGGACGTGTGTGTGTGTGTGTGTGTGTGTGTGTGTGTGTGAGAGAGAGAGAGAGAGTGAAGGTCAAGGATTTGCCCTTAGATCGGACTATATGAGATCTCAGCTCCCTCACGGGAGAGTTAAAAACTGACGAGGACGACCATCAAGTGATCCTGACCGACCTGGTGAATTACACACACACACACACACACACACACACACACACACACACACACACACATATATATATATATATATATATATATATATATATATATATATATATATATAACCAACATTCACGGAATTTCCTCTTTTTCTCTGTTGAACACCACTTCGCCTCCTCTAAACCTCACCTCTTCCTCACTAAGATTACACTGTAAGAGACAACTGATAGCCAACCTCTCCTTTCACGGATCCACCTGGTGAACAAGCCTACATCTTTTCTATCCTTAATGACCTAGAGCAGCTTGTACAGCACCCTACCCGTATCCCTGACCGCCTTGGAGAGAGCTCCAACATACTTGACCTCTTCCTCACAACTAATCCTTCTACTTACTCTGTTAATCTTTTCTCTCCGTTGGGCTCCTCCGATCACAACCTTATTACCTTAACCTGTCCTATCACTACGGTACGGCCTGTGGACCCTCCAGGGAAACGTCGTCTGTGGCATTTTGGAGCAGCGGACTGGGAGGCCCTCAGGCAGTACTTCTTTGATTTTCCCTGGAATGATTATTGCTTCCATGCCCAGGAGCCATCTGAGTGTGCCTTGCGCATTATGGAGGTTATTCTCTCGGGCATGGAAGCATACATTCCTTTCTCATATCCTTTGACTAACGCAAGAAAGCCTTGATTTAATCTCGCTTGTTCTAATGCTGTCCGCAACAAGGAGAGGGCCAACAAAAGGTACCGGAGCCAACCCACCCCTGAATCACATCATCTTTACGTTTCTGCCCGGAATCGTGCTAAGTCTGTTCTTCGCTCTACTAAAAACAATTTCATCCATACTAAATGCTCTCAACTCTCCAGCTCGAATTCTCCCCGCTTCTTCTGGCACCTTGCCAAAAATCTTTCTACTCTGATGGTTCTGTAGCTATTTCTTCTGCTGATAAAGCAGATCTCTTCGCACAGACTTTCTCCTCCAATTCCACCTTAAACGATTCCGGTGCTGTTCCTCCATCACTTCCCCCCTCTGACTTCCTCATGGCTGACATTAAAATTTCTTCAGCTAATGTATACTCTGCCATCACTGGCCTCAGTACTAACAAGGCATATGGGCCTGATGGGGTCCCTCCTGTTGTTCTCAAGAACTGTGCTTCTGTGCTTACACCCTGCCTAGGCAAACTCTTTCGCCTTTGTCTGTCAACTTGTACCTTTCCTTCTTGCTGGAAGTTTGCTCTCATTCAGCCAGTCCCAAAGAAGGGTGACCACTCCCAACCCTCCAACTATCGTCCAATTGCCTTAACGTCCTGTATTTCAAAAGTTTTCGAGTTAATTCTCAATAGAAAAATTTTAAGGCATCTTTCCTATCAGAACCTTCTTTCCGATCGTCAGTATGGGTTTCGTCAGGGACGCTCCACTGGCAATCTTCTCACCTACCTTTCTGACTCCTGGTCATCCTCCTTTCGGGACTTGGCGAAAGCTTTGCCATTGTACTTGACATCTCAAAGGTTTTCGATCGAGTCTGGCATAAATCTTTAATTTCCAAACTGTCCTCCTACGGTTTCTATCCTTCTATCTGTCCCTTCATCGCTAGCTTCCTTTCTGGTCGTTCTATAGCCGCTGTTGTAGACGGCCATTGTTCTTCTCCTAGATCTATCAACAGTGGTGTTCCTCAGGGCTCTGTCCTATCACCAACTCTCTTCCTTTTATTCATCAATGATCTTCTAAGCTGTACATCTAACCCTATCCACTCATATGCTGATGACTCCACCCTTCACCTTTCCATTTGGTTCCCGCAACGCCCATCTGAACAGTTACTTCAACAAACAAGAGATGAGGCTATGGCACACCTAATGTCTGACTTGGCTCGTATCTCTGACTGGGGTAAAAATAATAGGGTTGTTTTTAATGCATCTAAGACTCAGTTCTTACACCTATCAACCCGACAAAATCTTCCACAGGTATACCCACTAACGTTTAATAATATTCAGCTTAATCCTGCATCATCCTTGAACATGCTTGGGGTTTCATTTACTCGGAACTTATCTTGGAAAGATCATATTACATCTCTTGTAAAATCTGCTTCCAAGAGATTGGGTGTGCTAAGCCAACTCCGCTCTTTCTTTACCCCTGCACAATTGTTGACTCTATACAGGGGTTTTATCCACCCCTGTGTGGAGTACAACTCTCATGTGTCGGGAGGCTCCCCATATACAGCTCTTCTCAATAGGGTGGAGTCAAAGGCTTTTCGTCGCATTAACTTTCCTCCTCTTACTGACTCCCTTCAACCTCTGTCTCTTCGCCGCACTGTTGCATCTTTATCTCTTTTCCATCGCTACTTTAATGGTCACTGCTCCTCTGAACTGTCTGCTTGCATTCCTCCACCTCTACAACGGGCGCCTAACACCCGTCTGGCAGCAAACTCTCATCCCTTTTTTGTCCAACTCTCTAATGCAAGAGTTAACCGTTACTCCCAGGCTTTCATTTATGCAACAGGTCAGCTCTGGAACTGTCTCCCTCTGTCTGTATTTCCTGCTGCCTATGATCTCCAGTCTTTCAAACGCAGTGTGTCCAGGCATCTCAAAATGATCGGATCTTGAATTTGGCTGTCTATTGTATTTTGTTTTTCTCTTGGAGGGAACTGTTACTGCGGGCTCATGGCCTTTGGTTCCTTCTTCTATCGATCTATCTATTGCCAGACGCCTCAATCCCGTTTGGGGTGGCCACAAACAAATCGCCTCCAAGTCGCCCTTTCCCCCGCCATTTCACTCCCCTGCTCCCAACTCACCCCCCCTCTCTCATATTCCTCTCCACCTCATCTCTCCATCTCATCCTCGGCCTCCCCCTCCCTCTTTCCCCCTCCACCTCACTCACATACACTCTCTTCGTCAGTCTTTCACCCTCCATCCTCTCCGAATGGTTCCTTCTTCCTCGCATAAAAAAAAAAAAAAAACTTCTCTGAATCCTTGTACTTCCTTTATTCTCATTTCAAAGCCAAAGATTGCTGTTGTGTATATTACACAACAACATATCTTGCTCTCGTGTTCCAGAACTTGAATTATCTGAATTCCCTACTCTCTACCTTCAGCCATTCAGTCACTTTCTGACCAAATATATCTGTGACTGATTGAAAAATCTTTCGACTATCTTCCTTTTAAGATGGAACATGTCCTATCTGTTTCTCCTTTCTCTGAAATCTCCACTCTAAGCGAGTTCAATGTTCAAAGCCACCTTTGGCTCTCCTCTCCTTTTACTGATGCACCTGGTGAACAGTCGTACATCTTTTCTATCCTTAATGACCTCGAGCAGCTTGTGTAGCACCCTGTGGCACTGTTAGAGGGGTTGACATGATCCACAACTGAATGCTCAGAGAATGTATCGACTGGTGAATGCTCAGATGGTGTAGCACTGGATGTTAGTAAATCTGGCTGTTCAAGTAGCGGTGCGTCTATGTCTTTACTCTCAGTGGAGTAATGTGAGAGTGAATAACTGAGTTGATTTGGGAGAGTACCGGAAGTGGATATTCCATGCTAGATATTGGGAACCCATTAATGTCTATGGTACGAGAAGCTGGTAATAGGGCAATTGCTTGATGAGCCATTATCAGAAAGCCAATGAGAGTATCCGCTGGATATTTAAGGTCACTGGTGACGTTAAATTCAGCGGCAAAAGGTGTTAACGATTTATCAAGTTGTACCCTTAAAGTGACCTTTCCCTTGACCTGAAATTCTGAGCCATTGACGCCGCATAGGAGAATGTCAGGTGGTTCAAGGAGCCCGACCTTTTTAGTTCTTTCCCTAATGTTATTTAGGGAGGTATCAGAGATCAAATTTACCATAGATCCAATGTCCATGAAGAAAGAGCTTTGTACCCCTTTGCTCCATCCTAGAATAACTAAGCCTAAAGAAGTTACGGGTCCCACCTTGCGAATGGGGAGTTGATCTTCTGTTATCTTACTTTCTGGTTCGGGCGTATCTTAAGCTGTTATGTTACATTTTTCTGATGAGAGCGCTCCTCTTCCCATGACTGACAGCTCTTAAGGTAACGACACTCGTCAGTGGAGTGAGTTGTACTATTCTTGTGATAATTGCATGTGAGACGACGGGATCGCGAAGGTGTGCGCTGCCATCCCTGTGAGCGAAATCACCTTTGTTTGCTTGCACAACTGGACTCTCAATGACCTACGTTATCGCAGTGCCAGCTCACAACTGAGGATTGTTTGTCTCGTCGCACATTAGATTTGCCATGACCGCTAGATGGTGATCGATGCTGTGAGTGAGAACGATTATTAGGTTTCCCTTTCGTAGCTGACCGCGAATGTGAGGAATCCAATGAAGTGGCAGTGGTGTGTAGTACTCTCGCAGTACTGCCCGCAGAGTGAGAGGCTGAAGAGTGAGTACTGGCCTGGTGAGTGACGTTTGATCCCGATCTTTCTACTATGGCCTTTGTGATGTTAACTATTTCGTCACAGGGATTAAAGCCAATCTGTAGGGCTGTTTCCCTCTGGTGATCTGTGAGCCAGTTCATAAATCTTGGGGAACCCCACAAGTCTCCAAAATTATCTAGTGTAACCATAATCTGGCCAGTAAGTGCAGTCACCCACTGAGTACCCTGCAACAATTGGCGCATCTCAGAACTCATCACCTTCATTGTAGCGGCCGCTTCAATTACCCTTGCATGTTGTAAAGGTATTTTCATATCCTCTTCCATCTGTTTGAGGAGATTAGTCAAACCATTAAGAGATGCGGCATTGGAATGTTGACAATAAAGTTGAATTAATTGTTGGCGGCATGCATCGAATGTCTGACAATCTTCAAGATGCCTTGCACGAACTGCAGCTCCTATTAGTGATCTGCCTTGGTGTAGTTGACCCATAAGGCCACTTTCACACGAGGCCACCAGTGGCCGCCACCAGCGGCCGCCACTGGTGGCCTCGTGTGAAGTGGCCGGCAATTGGTGGCGCCGTATGAAAGCTCTGATTTGAAACAATGCTTTACAGCGAGTGGCAGCAACCACCAGTCGCGGACACTAATTGCGCTAGCGAACCCCCGTCGGGAGCTGGTTGCTGGCCAGGCAACCGCAGTGGCCCCGTATGAAAGGCTCCATTGAAAACTACGGGAGGCAACTATCAGGCCACCGGTGACGGCCACCAGTGGCCTTGTGTGAAATCAGCCTAAGATAAGAGACTTTCAGGGGTTCAGTTGTGATTTGCCGATTATGAATGTCTGTTTCGACCTCTCTGAGCAAGTCGTAGATGGAGACTGTACTGTCCTCTCCTGTAAATTTGGGGCGGTTATCATCGTCCAAATATATGGACTAGGGAGGTGGGGGGTCCTGATTAGCCATCGTAGGAAGAGGGTGAGGTTGCGAAAGTGAGGAAGTAGCCCCTGTAGTAAGTTGCGACAGTGCATGAGAAGGGACTGTTGCAGTTACAGTGGTGTGTATCGGGGTTGGTGAAGGTGTATGTGTAGTAGAAGGTAAGGACAAAGGCTGTGGGGAAGGCTGTGTGACTTCTAGAGAATCGGTTGGGGAAGATGATAGAGTATCTGATGTCGATATATCTGGATCAGGAGCAGCAATGGTAGGGTTGGTATAGGTGGTAGTAGGTGTTGTAAGAGTAGTAAGAGTAGTCGTAGTAGTAGTTAGAGGAGTTACGGTATTTTTATCGTAATATTTGCCACTTCGAAGATACGTTACACCATCATCACATACATGATCATCAGTTTCACTATCAGATTCAATTGGGAAGAGATGTACCCTTAAAAAAAAAAGTCATTAATAGAATAGGAAGCAAGTAAATAAAGAGATATATGAATACATAAATGAATGAAGGAATGAATGAATGAAAATATTTATAGCATATGAAAAGATATGCTTTATATACAATTAATATGAGTGGGAATGAACGCGTAAGGTATAGCGAAGTGTGAAGGGAAGTAGGAGAAAATGGGATGAAGTAGGAGTGAGTGAACGAGAAATTCTGAGTGAACGAAAAATGAGGGACGAAGAATGCAATGAATGAACAGGAGTAAATGAGTAAAATAATCACAATCTATACAGATAGCTCACCATCCCTGTAAAAAGGAATCGATTAATTTGATAAAATATGAAAATGCATGAAGATGCACACATAAAAAAAAAAAAAATATTCACAGTCTGTAGTAAGATGTGGCCTGAATACTAAAACGGCCTATTAGCCTGATGGGGTCCCTCCAGTTGTCCTCAAGATTTGTGCCTCTGTGCTTGCACCCTACCTAGCAAACTTTTCCACATATGTCTGTCAAAATGTACCTTTCCTTCTTGCGGGAACAGGTCAACTCTGGAACTGTTTTCGTCTGTCTGTATTTCATAAAGCCCATGACCTCCAGTGTTTCAAGCACAGAGTGTCCAGGCATCGGGAGAGAAATAGATCCTGAATTTCTTGGAAACAACAGTCTTATAGACTTGTTGGCTTTGGTTCCTTCTCTCTTGCATATATATATATATATATATATATATATATATATATATATATATATATATATATATATATATATATATATATATATATATATATATATATATATATATATATATATATATATATATATATATATATATATATATATATATATATATATATATATATATATATTAGAGAAAAAGAGAGAGAGAGAGAGGTAGATACAAATATATGTATCTAATGATATACCGTAAATATATAAATAGAGAGATACTTATTCTTATCACTGTTCTTTATACCTCTATGCATACCTGTAGATTTCTTTCCCATTGTGGTAGGTAGGTATGCAGCACCTGTATATTCACACACTCTCACTCCCTTTTTTTTTTATCCAAATATCTCTTGCAAGAGACAATGGTATTCTCAGTCATTTATGAATGAGCTAGTCTACTCTGAATCTTCCTCGGTCTGTCTTTCCTCATTCTTATGGTCTCCAGTCCTTTAATCGCAATATGTTCATACATCTTGAAATGAAAGAAGTTTGAAGATGCTCTTATACACTCATTTATTTCTGCAAGGAATAAGTTTGCAAGTTGTACAGGTAAGGCTAGAGTTTTCTTTTTCCACTGAATTGAATATGATCAATAAAAACATGCATTCAGTATTGGTTAATAATATAAAAAACTACGAGGGGGTTTTAGAAAGGAGTTTTTCGAAAATATTGTTGGATCAAGTCTCTCGCTAAGTATCAAATAAGCTTATTATGCTGCCCTATTTTTGCTCTGCTTTGTCTGACATTTGGATTCTGTCGTCTCCTTTTATTTCTCTTAAACCGCCATCAGCACACTGGAAACCTGAATGCAAACCTGCAAGCCTTGTAGGACGAGAGAGTGATTTTTACCAGAAATTAAATGCCAGCCGGGATGACCTGTGTGTAGCAAAATATGCATGAATCCCTCTTTTTCTTCCCCATAGGCCCAACCGGTCTTGCCTGCTCGCCGAAGGATCGGAGTAACGACTGGTTCTTCGACGCACTGGACCCGGACTCCCAGCGCTGGTCCATAAACGCCACGGAATTTGGCCATGGGGATTTCCTTGATCGTACTTATCAGCAGATCATTGAAATAACAAACTTCTGTGCATACAATAAAGAAGCCACGGAGGAGGAGTTAGCAGGATACAGGAAGTTTGTGGCGGGACAGACGGTAACCTTCATAAAGGGTGAGTACAAGAAATATCCTGTGCAGAACAGCAGTAGTCCCTTCAGTCCGGCGATGTCCTTTATTTTATTCCTGCTACCGCCTGATTACTTTCAGTTTGAGAGGCACAAACACACACACACACACACGCACACAAATACCTATACTATAGCGAAAATCATACTCTGAATAAGTGTCATTAATTTCCATATAACCACTATAGATACTGAGGTGGTATGGTGAGGGTGTGGGCTCCCTCCTACCCTCATAACAACTAAACGCTAATAATCTCACTTACCATACACTGTATACTATCTATCTATCTATCTATTGCCAGACGCCTCAATCCCGTTTGGGGTGGCCACAAACAAATCGCCTCCAAGTCGCCCTGTCCCCCGCCATTTCACTGCCCTGCTCCCAACTCACACACCCCTATCTCATATACCTCTCCACCCCATCCCTCCATCTCATCCTCGGCCTCCCCCTCCCTCTTCCCCCCTCCACCTCACTCACATACACTCTCTTCGTCAGTCTCTCACCCTCCATCCTCTCCACATGGCCAAACCACCTCAGTGTGTTCCTCATAACGCTTCCTATCACATCCACATCCACACCACAACGCTCCTTTATATCCTCATTCGTCAGCCTGTCTCTCCACGTGACTCCACAGGCTCCTCTTAAATAACTCATTTCCACTGCTCTCACTCTTGACTTGTGTCCTTCCAACAATGTCCAAGCTTCACTTCCGTACGTTAGAGTTGGTATCACAATACTGTCATGTAGTAACTTTTTCACTTCCATGTTCACTTCCCTGTTTCTTATCACTGCTTTCAAAGAACCAGCAACCTTTCTTCCCTGATGTACCCTTTCAAGCACTTCATCCTCCAAACCTCCATCCTTACTCATCACACTACCCAAGTACTTAAACGTACTCACATTTTCCAATTCCTCACCATCCAACCTCGCTGTACATTCACTAACTTCACCTCTCTCAAAGACCATCACTTTACTCTTCCCTACATTCACCTTTAGATTCCGTTTCTTACACACTCTCTCAAACTCATCCACTAATGTGGCGTAATAATCCACTTCCACAATTCACACATACCACACACCTATCCCTGCACCATTGTATGCATCAAACATGTATCCCTGTATCATATTACATGCACCACTCGGTCAGCAGTATACACGTGGTCAGGGACGCCGCATTGTCGCCCACCTGTAGTCGACGCGGGAAGATCACAGTTGCGCGACCAATCACGCACCAGGTGGTACTGCGTCCCACTATGACTCAGCTGCTGCGCTGACCTATGAAGTAGCAGTCCCTGGCCTCGTGACCCCACCTTCCAGTGAGCTGCCACGTGCCTCACCTTAGCCAATCACCGGGCCTTCTAGGGACACTAACACCAGCGTGCCCTGCTGCAGCTTGTCATAAAAGTGGCCTGCCCGGGTCCCTCGTTCTTCTCTCTAGCCCCAGACTCCGACACACACACACATTTGCATCGCGTAAAGCAGACACGTCACACTCAAGCATTCACACATTCATTCACGGTCACGCTAACTCACACTCCTCGCTCACACACTAGCGCCTCAAGTATTAGTTTCACTCTCGCTACAGTACGGAAATAATAACAAGTTTGTCCCTGTATTATCACTGAATTGTTATCATTGTACAATTTAACTAATAATATAATTCCCCTCTGCCTCACATCCGACTTTAATATTCCTCCTACCATCGTAAGTTAATCAAGTAAGAGATACACAACACTAACACCATTGCAAAATACCATTTTTAGTAATTTCGATATGACCACAACGGGTAGGGGGTGATGCTTTTACACAGTAGTTTCCTATTGATACTAACTGTAATTATTCCCTAATATCTCACTTACACAACACACTACTACCATAACAAAAAATAACTTTATAAAGATAGTTTCCTTAAATTCCACACAATCATTATACAGTAGGTAGGGAGGTTATATAGCGAGGCTAGGGTTCCCAACTGATCTTCACAACAACCAAACACTGACACCATAATGGAACATCATATTTTGAAAACAGTGTCTTTATTTCCTGTAGTCACTTTATGCAGGAAAATGTTACGGTGAGGTTAGGGCCTCCTACTAACCATCAATACAACCAAATACTAATATACCAAACACTCCACACCCTAATGCTACACTAGAACACCACATTATGACCATGGGGCGGTGCCTCATGTATTTGTGGTGGTGTTTTAGATCATCAGTGTATTGTCGTGTTGATGACCAGGATCATGTGGTGCTACTTTATGACCATGTACTGGTGTTTTATGACCATGGATGCTGTTTATGACCATGACGATGTTGTGATGTTTATATACTTTTCTGGTGCTTTACGACGCTGAACATTTGGTGGTGAATTATGACTATGTGGCGGTGTTTATGACCGTGAGGTAAAGTTAATGACCACAGGGTGATGTTTATGACCAAAGAGTGAATTTTAGTGACCATTAGGTGACGTTTTGTGACCACGTACTGGTGTTTTTGATCATGTGGCAGTGTTTTTGTGATCATGTTTTGGTGCTCAAGGCCCTAAGGTGATGTTTAATGACAATGTGATAATCTGTATGATTACCTAGTCGCGTTAAGGACCATGACCATGTGGTGGTGTTTATACTGTGATCATATGGTTCAGTTGGTGACCATGTGGTGGTGTTTATACGCCCATGTTTTGGTGTTATATTTATCGCCCCCCTTTAGAACGTGGAGCGATAATGTTTTTGCCTGCCTGTGTGTGTGTGTGTGTGTGTGTGTGTGTGTGTGTGTGTGTGTGTGTGTGTGTGTGTGTGTGTTTGTGTGTGAGTGTGTTCCCATTATATCTCATGAACGGTTTGAGCTATCAACATGAAACCTTCAGGGTATCAAGATATTGCGAAATTTTTGGCCAAATTCGAAAATAGGCACTCGGGGTCAAGGTCAAGGTCACCAAAATCGCTGTCAAAGGTCAACTAGTCTTTATCGCCAGCATTTAGCACCATTATATCTCATGAACTGCTTGTGCTATCAACATGAGACCATTAGGGTATCAAGATACGGCTAAAATCTTGGACTTGGCCAACAGCATATTCTAGAAAGCGATTTGCATTTGGCTTATGAATGCTTTTCTTTCATTTTAACCCCTTTACGTCCCGCGTCCCCGGTAGGGGACAGAAATGGGCATTTTCAAAATTTAATAAAGGAGGGAACCCAGGGTTAGGGACATACAGTACGACCTTCATGACTATGAGCCGACAGGCGGAGGGTGGTACGCCTAGCACCCTTCCAGCAAAATCCCTCATACAGGAACTCTGGGAGCTAAGGGGTTAAATATTATTGCTGTTATTATTATTATTCGCTTAAAACCCGCCTTCAGCGGCCTTCATTCGATGTCAAAAGGTCAGAAATGAGTGACTTGTAAAATTAGAGCATTTTACCGGTACCTAGCAATATAAAACCCTGTCCTACGTTGCAGAGTTTTTGCTGTGTTACGATAACAAACAAAGAAACAAACACAGAAACTGGATCATTATGATAAGAATTATTATCATTATTATTATTATTATTATTATTATTATTAGCATTAGCATTAGCATTATTATTAATAAGAATATATATATATATATATATATATATATATATATATATATATATATATATATATATATATATATATATATATATATATATATATATATATATATATATATATATATATATATATATATATATATATATATACAGCGAGAGAGAGAGAGAGAGAGAGAGAGAGAAGAGTAGACTGTAGCACCAGTCGAGCAAGGCAGTAATCCCAAGGTGAATGGAAAGCTGATGACAGGGAGAGCTGGAGCTCCCGTTTCATCAGCCCACGGGACAGATTCCTGACCATTCTCATTTGCTGAACTTTTGCAGTGTCTCAGTAACACAGAGAGTAGGCCAGCATGCTCTCCAATACAAGTTTCTCTAATTAAAATTAAAAAATGGCATTAGTAAATCAGGCATCGGGGTTCCCAGGGGGGGTGGGACCATAAATTCTCCCACCATCAGCCCCTCTCCCAGTGACGACTCAGAGAGATGCCTGGAACCACTGTCTGACTCTTTTCTTCTTCATTTCTGCAACATTCACGGCCTTTCCTCTAACTTTCTCTCTGTCGAACACCACCTCTCCTCCACTAAACCTCACCTTCTCTTCTTGACAGAGACTCAGCTGTCTGAGGCAACTGACAGCAAACCCTTTTCTGTTTTTTCCAACTTTATGCTCATTTCAAAGCCAAAGGTGGATGTTGTGTATATGTACGCAACAATTTATCTTGCTCTCATGTTCCTGAACTTGATTCTTCTGAATTCTCTACTGTCTGGCTTCGGCTTTCTTGTCATTCTCTGACTAAGTATATTTGTGTTGTTTACTTATCACCTAATTCTACTGACTATGAAAAATTCTTTGACTATCTTACTTCTACCGAATGCATTCTATCCATTTCTCCTTTCTCTGAAATCTCCATTCTAGGAGATTTCAATGTTCACCACCACCTTTGGCTCCCCTCTCCTTTCATTGATCCACCTGGTGAACGAGCCTACATCTTTTCTATCCTTAATGACCTAGAGCAGCTTGTACAGCACCCTACCTGTATCCCTGACTGCTTTGGACAGAGCTCCAACATACTTGACCCCTCCCTTAAAACTAATCCTTCTGCTTACGCTGTTAATCTTTCCTCTCCATAGGGCTCCTCCGATCACAAACTTATTACCTTAACCTGTCCTATCGCTCCGGTGTGGCCTGTGGACCCTCCAAAGAAACATCGTCTGTGACACTTTGGAGCTGCGGTTTGGGAGGCCCTCAGACAGTACTTCTTTGATTTTCCCTGGAATGATTATTGTTTCCATGGCTGGGAGCCATCTGAGTGTGCCTTGCGCATTACAGAGATTATTCCCTCAGGCATGGAAGCATTCATTCCTCTCTCATATCCTTTGACTAATGCAAGAAAGCCTTGGTTTAATCACGCTTGATCTAATGCCGTCCACAACAAGGACAAGGCCTATATAAAGTATCAGAGACAACCCAGCCCTGAATCATATCTTGTTTATGTTTCTGCCCGGAATTGTGCTAAGTCTGTTCTTCGCACTGCTAAAAATAATTTCGTCCGTACTAAATGCTCTCAACTCTCCAGCTCAAATTCTTCCTGCTTCTTCTGGCATCTTGCCAAAAACCTTTCTAACATCTTTACCTCATCATCCTTCCCTCTTCTTTTCTATTCTGATGGCTCTGTAGCTATTTCTTCTACTGATAAAGCGATCTCTTCACTCAGACTTTCTCCTCCAATTCCACATTAGACGATTTTGGTGCTGTTCCTCCATCACATACCCCCTCAGACATCCTGATGGCTGACATTAAAATTTCTTCAGCTGGTGTATTTTCCGCTATCACTGGCCTCAATACTAACAAGGCATATAGGCCTGATGGTGTCCCTCCTGTTGTCCTCAAGAACTGTGCTTCAGTGCTTACACCCTGCCTAGGCAAACTCTTTCGCCTTTGTTTGTCAAGTTGTACCTTTTCTTCTTTGGAAGTTTGCTCACATTCAGCCAGTCCCAAACAAAAGTGATTGTTCCCAACCCTCTACCTATCGTCCAATTGCTTTAACATCCTGTGTCTCAAAAGTTTTCGAGTCTATTCTTAACAGAAAAATTTTAAAGCATCTTTTCTATCACAACATTCTTTCTGATTGTCAGTATGGGTTCCACCAGGGATGCTCCTCTGGCGATCTTGTCACCTACCTTTCAGACTCCTGGTCATCCTCCTTTCGGGACTTTGGCGAATGCTTTGCCATTGCACTTGACATCTCAAAGGCTTTCGATCGAGTCTGGCATAAATCTTTGATTTCCAAACTGCCCTCTTACGGTTTCTATCCCTTTACCTGTGCCTTCATCAATAGCTTCCTTTCTGGTCGTTCTATAGCTGCTGTTGTAGACGGCCATCGTTCTACATCTATCAACAGTGGTGTTCCTCAGGGCTCTGTCCTATCACCAACTCTCTTCCTTTTATTCATCAATGACCTTCTAAGCTCTACATCTAATCCTATCCACTTGTACACTGATGATTCCACCCTTCACCTTTCCATTCGGTTCCCACAATGTCCATCTCAGCAGTTACATCAACAAACAAGGGATGAGGCTATGGCACACCTAATGTCTGACATGGGTCATATCTCTGACTGGGGTAAAAATACTCTTGTTGTTTTTAATGCATCAAAAACTCAGTTTTTACACCTATCAACCGGACATAATCTTCCATAGGAGTACCCTCTAAGGTGCGGTGATGAGACAGAGGTTGAGGGGAGTCAGTAAGAAGAGGAGAGCTGATGAGACGAATAACCTTTGACTCCACCCTGTTGAGAAGAGCTGTATGTGGGGAGCCTCCCCACATATGAGAGTTGTATTCTAAACAGGTGGCAACTCTCGATACCACCCATGCACTGCCCCTTTTACGCTCAGGATACGCACACGCATGCAGGCACCAAGGAGCGCGGACTAATTTTCCTCCCGTGACACCACCAACCCCGCACCAGGCGTTAGGGGATCTATACACGCACACACACACACACACCCGAGAGAGAGAGAGAGAGAAAGAGAGAGAGAGAGAAAGAGAGTAAATACGGGAATGGCAAAGGAGCGTCCCTTTGAGTCGGGAGATAAGGCATGAACTTCGTCCCTCTTCTCTCTCTTTTATTCTCCATTCCCTCCCTCCTCTCTCTTTTATTCTCCATTCCCTCCCTCTTCTTTCTCTTATTCTCCATTCCCTCCCTCCTCTCTCCTTTATTCTCCATTCCTTCCCTCTTGTCTCTCTTATTCTCCATTCGCTCCCTCCTCTCTCTCTCTCTCTCTCTCTCTCTTAATCTCCATTCCCTCCCTCCTGTCTCTCTTATTTTCCATTCCCTCCCTCTTCTCTCTCTTATTCTCCATTCGCTCCCTCCTCTCTCTCTCTCTCTCTCTCTCTCTCTCTCTTCATTCTGCATTCCCTCCCTCTGGAGAGAGAGAGAGAGAGAGAGAGAGAGAGAGAGAGTTTATGCTACAGTAATCACGTGATCCTTGCCGAATGCCTTGGTAAATATAGGCTGTTTTTCCCGGACAATGACCTACCTCAATCACGGCGGGTGGTGGGTGGGTTGTTCGCGCCACCAGCTGTTCATCTTCTGGCCATTTTATCTCACCACCACGTGACTTTATGTGGTCATATATATAATATATATTACCGGATGCGCGCGAACATGTCCAAGACGATGATGTTTGTTTCATTCAGTTCTGTAAGACTCGAAATTTCAGGCAAATCGTCGCTTGGAGCCCGGTACCTACGGAAGCATGGTCGCTCTCCACGGGTTCATAATATCCAGCTCAATCGTGCATCATGCTTGAACATGCTTGGGGTTTCATTCACAGGGGACTTATCTTGGAAAGATCATATTACATCTCTTGTAAAATCTGCTTCCAAGAGATTAGGTGTGCTAAGCCGATTCCGTACCTTCTTTACCCCTGCACAGTTGTTGACTCTATACACGGGTTTTATTCGCCTCTGTTTAGAGTACAACTCTCATATGTGGGAGGGCTCCCCACATACAGCTCTTCTCAATAGGGTGGAGTCAAAGGCTATTCGTCTCATCAACTCTCCTCCTCTTACTGACTCCCCTCAACCTCTATCTCTTCACCGCACTGTTGCATCTTTGTCTCTTTTCTATCGCAACTTCAATGGTCACTGCTTCTCTGAACCATCTGCTTACATCCCTCCACCTCTACGACGGGTGAGTCAAGCAACAAATTCTCATCCCTTTTCTGTCCAACTCTCTAATGCAAGAGTTGACAGTTACTCCCAGTCCTTCATTTATGCAACAGGTAAACTCTGGAACTGTCTCCCTCTGTCTGTATTCCCTACTTCCTATGATCTCCAGTCTTTCAAACGCAGTGTGTCTAGGCATCTCGAAATGAACGGATCTTTACTTTGGTTCTCTTTTGTATTGTTTTTGTTTTTTCTTTTGAAGGAACAGTTTGCAGGCTCCTGGTCTTTGGTTCCTTCTTTCTCGCATTTTATATATATATATATATATATATATATATATATATATATATATATATATATGTATGTATGTATGGTTGTTCAGTAAAGATCTTCAAAACTCTGACTACTTAGGCTATGGTGCCGACATGATGGTCCTGCTCACAGCATCTGTTGAGAACGTCCCGCCATCCCAGTGACACCTGGTTATCTCCCGGGATTCCGAATTTCCGTTCTGTGTAAGAAAATTCTGCTTTCGGTGCATATCTTCGATGACGAGTATACAGACCTATGGCCCCAGTCACACTGCAGGTATGACTCATCTCAAACCACCCGCGACCTGCAAGTTGTGGTTGGTTTTGGTGAGGTTTACGACCAGTTTTCATATGTCTTGGTCTAGCCGCAGGGCACCATGGCGACCAAAAAATCGTTGTGAGTTTTTTTTATGCTGCACGAAAAACCTCCCCGCGACCACCGATGTCATTACACGGAAGCCGCCTGGCGGGCGGTTGGACTGTGTCTGGCCAGCTTACTGACTGTGACTGGCCGGTGACACCTGATTTTTAAGCAGTGGTTGCCATCCGGACAGAGGAGCCGGTCGCCGCATGTTCTGTGCAGTGGCCGTCAGCACTCTGTCAAGGCGATGACTGGACTGCGGCAGCCCCTGTCCACAAGCCTCCTGTTCGGGATGGTGGTTGAAGTCCAGCCGCCATCCAGCTGACAATTGGTCAAGCGAGAGGTGGTGGGCTGGAACGAGACTAGCCTCCAGCCAATCTGAAGCCGGTGTCAGTCTAGTGGCGGCCTAGAGGTTGCAGTCTAAACTGCGACAGGACGTGGACTGGCCACCATTTGTTGGTGGCCTGCCAACAACCGGCCGGCCACCTGTCGGTGTCTTGACCTGTGTGTACCTTGCCATGGTCGCCATTTGGCCACCCACTGGACGGACGCTGGACAGACACTGGACGACGACCGGTAGCCGATCGGTGGCATGACTGCTTGGAGACCTCCGTGGTCAGGGACTAGTTTCGAGATTTTCAGGTCTGCAACAAGTCGTACCTGCACTGTGACTGGGGCATATGTTGAACCATTTGTCTTATCAGTCAGGGAAGGAAAGATACCATGGAAAGAACGTATTATTCTCTCTGAAATGGAAGAGTGTCGTTGCCTAGTGAGAAGTCCTTATGGAATGAAAAATTAAGTAATGACGGCTACCTTTGTACTGACTGTCTGAGGCTTTGGGGCGCACTTATATCCCCTGTCAGTTACATCACAGGCCCAGCATGTGCAGGTGTTCGGGACTATGAAGACTGTAAACGCTAAGGTGTGGACAACCCTCATCCCCCAGTTTTTGTGGATAAATTCTGAGGTGTGTGATGATAATAGGATGCAACTGACATCTCTTTGTTGCCGCTGACTAAATTGTGCTGAGTGGCATGCATGCTGTATTCATTTAACAATAACAGGTGTTCAAGAATAACGATTTGCTTACACCTTGACACGTTCGCTGTTATGAAGGCGGAAGTAACTGTCTGATTACCTTGAAGGTAGGTAGGTATTTGTAGTAAAGGGTTTGGCAGCCAAATGATAATTCGCTTCACTCTCTTTGGTTAAGCTAAATTCTAAGGATAATCGGTAAGAGTCCATCCAATTTGTTTATCACAATCCAGCTCAGACAGAAGTACAGTACTCCCGGCGCTCTTTAGGTCTTGTACAGGAACACTCGTTGTCTCCTGGAAACTGTCATAACGGGGCTATTTTATTGATATTGAGGCCGAAGCAGCTGACAAGCTCCCGGTTATTGACGACAACATTTGACAAGTGCGGTGATGCTTGATTATGCCTGACCATTCTTTATAACTGCTGACTGCAGTCTGTAATGTGGGATGCAGGCTAATCATATCTATCAATTACATGTAATTCTTATCTGACAAAAGATCAGGGATTAGTTTACGCACCGACTTATTAAATTTTGATAAGAAGCATAATTTCACCACACACTTTATCACTTCTCACTTCTCCCCTTGTCACACAACTGAACTTGAACTTTTACACACTTACACCCAAAATGTGAGCTGACCTCACTTACGTGCTGATCTACCCCACAGCACTGTTCACGGAGGAGGGCGACTGCAGTGAGTACCTGCCGTACCTTGAGGACCCCAACAAGATGTCAGTCAACACAAAGCATCGCTTTGTCAACCCCATCGGCGGCTGTCCCGTTGCTGGCTGCTCGTGGTGGCCCTAACCCGTCACCACTCCTGCAACAGACTGACCTGTCGTTTCAAGCAGATTAAGTAATTTATATTTCATTCTCTCCATATCCAGCGTTGTTAGTCATTCTAGAAGAAGTCTATCGGAGTGACAGGCTGAATGAAAACAAGAGTAAACTACAAAAGGCGTCATTATATTGAATGAGTCAATCTCTGCAACACTTTATGATGTATAATTTCAGCACCAGCTTAGCCTCTGCCATATCAACCCGGTAGCACCTGATCCTCTTTATATGCCACTGCAACATTACCCTTCCCATTGCAACACATCTCATTCCCTTATACCTCTCAAGTATCACTCTCCCCTAATATACCTCTACAACTCCACCGCACATTCTGGTATAATCCTGCAACCAACCTACCCCCTGATATATGCCTACAACATCCCCCACCTATGCAACACACCCTGACATAATGCTACATCATCTCATCCCTTGGTATTTCTTTGCAACATCACCCCACCACGATATAGTCGAGTAACATCATGCACCTCCTGGTATACTTCTGCAACTCCCACACCTGAAACATCTGCTATACCTTTACAACACCACTGCATCTCTTGGTATACCATTGCAACATCACCATCCCTCTGATATACTCCTGCAATAACAACCCCACATCTTGGTATACCTTTGCCATACCACCCACTGGCTGATATACCCCCCCGCAACACCATCATACTCCTTGGCGAATCACCACAACACCAATCACACCACCGTACCACAGCCAACTGCCACACCTCTGACACCCCCACACACAACCATTTCCAAAGTACGCCATCAAACCACCCCAATCCTAGCCACACCAGTATACCCCAGTCACACCGCAACACTATCTCCCTCGCCATCACGCCCCGTGCGCACATGCCTTATCCATATCACTACGATGGCATATTAAGTTGTTTTATTGTTGTTACCGCCAGATGATAGTATTCACTTTGGGGACATTCTACGACCTGGAGCAGTTAGCGACTTATGATGTGTTAGGTAGCAACACAAAGAGTATAAAGAAAACATCCACTGTGTAAAGTGGTTACCAAAGTTCTCAGTCTGATGTGAATTACATGTGAATTATCTAAAATTTTATCCACGGGATATAAGACAGTAAAACAAATTATTAGAATTATGTGATTACCAGATTAAATAAAGCCAAATTCAAGTAAACAAGGTGCTTCTTAACCCTAAATGGCAGCCGTGCATAAGCCTATCAATACGATAGCTATAATTTTCATTTTACTGGGACTATCAAGAGACGAATATACTCTCTCTCTCTCTCTCTCTCTCTCTCTCTCTCTTTCTCTCTCTCTCTCTCTCTCTCTCTCTCTCTCTCTCTCTCTCTCCGTATATATATATATATATATATATATATATATATATATAAACTGACCCCCAAAAGCAGTACTGAGGTTGATTCTCAGCAGACAATTAAACAGTTGGTACAGCCTATTTTGGAGCACTATATGTGAGTGTGTGTGTGTGTGTGTGTGTGTGTGTGTGTAAGAAGTTGTTGTGGCAACGCGGTCTCTTACAAAAGAGTGTGGGCTATATAATGAGCTGCCAGAGGTGCCTGGGCTTCAGTTTGTCAGTAACTGAATTTCAGCTATTAGTGCCGAGGCGTACCTCTTGCTCTACTCATGATCTGGGTAAGGCTGTAATAACTAGAGGCAATCTCTCTCTCTCTTTCTCTCTCTCTCTCTCTCTCTACTTGACATAATATCATGTCTTTGCTTAAGCTTTCCGCGTTGTTGTGTTCATTGCAGACTCGTTTATGACCCTGATACTGTATGTGTGTTTGTGGGTATTCTCTCTAGCACTAGACTGATGTATGTTCATATGAAAAGTTAAGGCTGGATCCAGTCTTAGGTTTATATATATATATATATATATATATATATATATATATATATATATATATATATATATATATATATATATATATATATATATATATATATATATATATATATCATCATCATCATGTTTGAATGTCCACTGCAGGACCGGCCTATCCCTACTGAACTGGGAACAATACAGCCTATGTATCTCGATGAAGTGGCTTCGGCTGTCTGGTAGAGATTGTATGTAGGATAAGAAGTGCTTGTAAGTGTGACTGTAATGTTGGTGTGGCTTTGGATGTGTGTGTTATCTGTGAACCAAGTGTAATCGGCCTGTGCAAGCCGACCGGATGCAAGCATACTTTATAGTACGTGACACTGGATCAACCACAGTACCCCTTATGTCCCCAAAGCAGTATGTGGCCGGGTAAACACTCCCAAAGTTTATTTCCTTGGTGAGGCGCTAACCCTTATTTTCCCATGTACGATAATGCATACTCTACCATTGTGTGTGTGTATGTGTATGTGTATAAAGACAGACAGACAGACAGACAGACAGACACACACACACACACACACACACACACACACACACACACACACATATATATATATATATATATATATATATATATATATATATATATATATATATATATATATATATATATATATACCTTCTTCCTTAGTATTCTTTCTCCAAAGTGACTTAGTCGAAAGTTACTTTCCATCTTCAGTACTGAGTTGCACCGTAACGCAAGAATACAGTCCTGACGGTTCTCTGAAAATGTCGTTAGTCATGGAGAAGTTTTATGGGATGGATGTAATGTCGCATTGATATGTTATTCTGACAACGGAAAATAAAGATGGAA
>NC_136980.1:20056473-20146473 GCF_032717465.1 Coenobita brevimanus
AAGATGGGAAAGGCCCCAGGAATTGACGGAGTGTGTGGTGAAATGCTGAAGTATGGGGGTGAGATTGTTGTGGAGTCTATATGGAAGTTGTGTACAGTAGATTGGCTTCGGAAGAGAGAAGGGTTCCAGAGGACTGGAAATAAGGTATAATTATTCCTTTATACAAAGGTAAAAAGGGAGAAAGAAGTATGTGGTAACCATAGGGGTATTTGTCTTCTTAGTGTGACTGGAAAAATATATGGCAGAATACTCATTGATAGGGTTAGTCATATAACAGTGGAGCAAGTTGGAGAAGAACAAGGGGAATTTAGGAAAAAGGGTGTGCAGATCAGATATTTGATCTAAGATGTTTAGTGAAGAAGTAGCTAGAGAAGGGAAAGAAAGTGTATGCTGCCTTCATGGACTTGGAGAAAGCTTATAACAGAATTGATAGACAAGGTATGTGGAAGGTATTAAGAATATATGAAGTGGAAGGGAAATTGTTGAGTGCTGTGAAGAGTATGTACGAAGGAGTTAGGGGCTATGGTGCGAGTGGATGGTGAGCTGAGTGAGTTCTTTGATCTAAATGTGGGACTGAAACAGGGATGTGTGATGTCTCCATGGTTGTTTAATATACACATGGGTGGAGTTATAGAGGAGATGCAAGGTAGGGCAGTGGATGTGGGGGTGGCTCTGGTGAATGAGGGTGAGATGCACAAGATTCCGGTGTTACTGTTTGCTGATGATACAGTATTGTTGAGTGAAGATGAATGAAATTTACAAGGTTTGGTGAATTAATTTGGGACAGTGTGCAGGAAGAGGAATCTGAAAGTTAATGTAAACAAGAGTAAAGTTTATGGTGTTTGAGAGGAATGAAGTCACAGATTGCACAGTGAGGTTGGATGGTGAGGATAAGGAGAATGTGAGTGCATTCAGGTACTTGGGTAGTGTGATGAGTAAGGATGGAAGTTTTGGGGATGAAGTGCTTGAAAGGGTACAGCAGGGAAGGAGTTAGTTCACTGAAACCAGTGATGAGAAATAGGGAGATGAGTATGGAAGTTAAGAAGTCACTGCATGATAGTATTGTGATCCCTACCCTGACGTATGGAAGCGAAGCATTGACCTTGCAAGAGGGGAACAAGTCAAGAGTGAGAGCAGTGGAAATGTGTTACTTGAGTGGAGCATGTGGAGTGACATGGAGGGACAGGTTGACGAATGAAGAAGTGAAGGAATGTTGTGGCGTGGATGTGGATGTGGTTAAGAAAATTCGGAGAAATACACTGAGGTGGTTTGGACATGTGGAGATAATGGAGAATGAAAGACTGGCTAAGAGGGTGTATGTAAGTGAAGTGGAGGTAGGGAGAAGGAGGGAAAGACCGAGTATGAGGTGGAGGGATGGAGTTGGGAGGTATATGAGGGAGGGGGGAGCGAGTTGGAGGGAGGGTAGTCAAATGGTGGGTGGCAGAGCGATTTGGTGGCGTTTTGTCTGCGGGATTAGGCCGTCGGGCTGTAGATAGATAGATAAAGTATATCCTAAACGCAGCCTAACTTACCATAACCTTGATTAACTAATACTGATGTTAATAAGTTTTTGAAGGAACTGAGTGAGGTAAACAGAAGAGTCCGTAGGTGAAAAAATAAGATAAAAGGATGTCAAGGCGGTGAAGGTGTTAACCCTGACGTGGTCAGATCTCTGTTTCAAGTAGGGTCAAACGAAATATTTCCCTGAGTGAGCATAGTTACCCAAGAATGCTGATGCGGGTTCAATTAACCCTCTCTTAGTTTGGGCAGCTCTAGAATATTCCATCTATCGTCAAATGATTTCATTTTCCTGCGAGTACGTCATAGAAGCCCGCGAAGATCAATTGTGAAAACATATTTCGAATATTCAAATGTAAACTGGGTTTAAATGGCTGGGGTTGTATTTTTTCTGTCGTCTGTTTTATCCCCTGACAATGTTCATATCTTATTCTCACTACAGCTAAAACATTTCCTCGGCTTAAGTGAGGCCTCTTGTAGTACTGAGGTAAATGAAGACTAAACACTAATAAGAAGAGTCACACATAATCTGAATAAGTTCATGAGAATATATCGTGGGGAATAAATAATAATAATAATAATAAAAAAACATGTTTTAGTTAAACAAAAAGAAAAATTACATAACTTTCTTTTTATAGATCGAAAGCAAAATAGACAGAATGTTTCAAAATTCTCTTAAGCACATATGAACAAGTCCCTTACCAAATCGTGATCAGTAAGAGTCGAATTCATGAAGAATATGGTGCAGAGACTGATACTGTGGGAATAATATAATAAACACTTTGTGGTTGTTCCTCCACGTGGAACGGATGTCAAGTAAGAGGTTGACTATTCCCTGTCTACTTTAAATTGGGCCAAAATTGTCATCTCTCAATTTGTAACGGTAAGCTCTAAGAGATTATCTCTAGAATATGTATATTGCTAATCACGAGGAGGAGCTATGGCCTGGAAATACAGCCATCATACTGTCTTACTCTGCCAGTGAACAAAGGGAAGTAAGTTGTAAAGAGAAAATTCATCTTCTCTCTCTCTCTCTCTCTCTCTCTAAAATACATAGATACATGTCACAACGAATTGGTGCAACCAGTGATTTCAAGAAATCCCTAGGGGATTCGTGAAATCAATTTAAATTAGGATGGGTTATTTAAGGCTAATTTAGGCTGCAGTTTGGTTAGGCTGAGATAATCTAGGTTAAGATTAGGTTAGGTCAGGCTAGGTTAGGTTAAGTTAGGCTAGTTAAATTAGATGAACGCTTAAGATAACTTAGCATTCATATTACCTAACCTAACCAAACCTAACCTACACTTAACCAAAAATTATCCAAGTATATCCTAACCGCAGCCTAACTTACCATAACCTTGATTAACTAATCCTGATGTTAATAAGTTTCACGAACTCCCAAGGGGAAATGGTGATATCACTGGTTACATACAAATATAAATTCCTTGTAAATAACTATAACTATATATCTATCTAACTATCTATCTATCTATTTACCTATCTATCTATCTGTCTATATATACAGTATACAGTATATATATATATATATATATATATATATATATATATATATATATATATGCCCCTAAGACATAGCAGAGCAGACCTCACGAGGGAGAATGACAGTCGACATCTCATCCAGGCCATAACAGAACTCTGCGGTTGATGCTTTTTCTCAGAAAGAACCTCTGCCAGTCTCAAGTACAATCTTACAGCCTCTGGACGCATCCCAGCAGATGTCGTGAACACAAAGGGAGTGAATCGACCGTGGTCCACATGTTGGATCCTTTCTTGATAGTTTCTGTTTTTTTCTTGTTCATTCCATTTCTGTGCAGCTTCGAGAGACAGTTCACGATGACATGCTGCCATGCGATAAAATATCCTGATGTCGAAGAACGCCCTCTGCCCATGTGTCCAGACCCCTTGAGCACTGACATCCACTCTTGCATCATTTGATGTGTTTGCTGTTCTGTGGGTGAAGTGCTCGCTATCCAGGGGTAGCAGCGCTGGCTCAATCGTGACATCATGGTATATTTCCTGCAGCATTTTGGCAATGAGGTCACATACTTCATCATGTCGGATGCAAACAAAGTCTCCCTTCGTGCATACCATTGCATGGTTTGCATCAAAGGCAGTGCCACAGGCACAGTGTTGAGGTAGGTTCTCTATTGGCCACCCATATCTCAAGGCTATGGCGTCGATAAATTCCTGTTTGTTGAGGTGGAAGCCTTTTGCCTTGAGAGGCAGGGTTGTCAGCCAGTTCGATGCCACCACCACCATTACTACTACTACTACCACTACTACTACTACTAATACAACAGCAATAACAAAAACAACATGCTTCATTGACTAAACTCATGGGTCCTTTTGCTGTTTTCTTTTGACATAGCTCAGTGTATGTAGAAGACAATGCAATGGCTCTATATATGCTCCAGTTCATTTCTTTCTGTCCAACACTCTAGTGTTTACCAAAATCGAAACACTCCTTCGTTGCATCCATCATTCTTGTCTTCATTTCACAGAGCTCCGAACTATTGACACGAATAATGTCTAAATGCTGAAAGTGCAGTTAGTGCAAGAATGTTTTCAAAATACACACAGCTTCTACATGTTTTTTTTTTTCATTTACAATGGCTCTAACATGCTTGCATGCATCGGCATTGGTCACTTAATCCCGGTTCTTCATGCTGCCCAATCTATGCCAGCCTCCCTATTCAGTCCTATATCCCTAAGGTCACACATTACCACCTCGTCCCAGACCTTTTACTGTCTGTCTCTCGTAACTCCACCCCAGACATTCACACTTCTCACTTTCCACACCCGACTGTCATCCTCCAACTCGTCCACATGCCCCCAAAATTTCAATCTACCCCTCCTCATCACAACACGAATACACTCGAGTCCCATTCATCCTCATAACTCTTCATTTGTAAACCTAGCCCATCCAAGCCTTGCATTCAAGGACACATTACACATCCATCTAATCAATGTCGTTTCTGTACCTTAGAGCATACGACTATCCTCTTCCTTTATTGCCCAGGTCTCACTATCATACAGCATTACACTCCAAACACGTCACATACAAAGCTCCTTTAGCACGGAGGGAGAGCCCTTTCAATGTCAGGAGAAACAAAAACTATCTGAACTTCCTCCAACCACTCCATACCCTAGCCACAGAGCTAGATCTTGATCCACCTCCAGCTCACAGCATGTCCCAGAAGTAACGAAAATCATTCACACACTCAAGAAACTCACCAGAAAAGCAATCATTTCACGTCTGACAATCTGTACACTCTCTCTCTCTCTCTCTGACACACCGTACACACGAAAACAGCATTATTTCACAGTCTACCTCTCATACCACTACATCTCTAACGCACCCACTTATCATAAATACTGAGCGAGATGGAGTTACTTCCCACACTCTTGCAGCAAATGTTATGGGGGTATATATTACGGTGCACTTTTAACCCTTAATTAATTACCAAAAAGGGTAGGGTGAAGCACACAAGAGAACTAACTTACTTTACTATAAACTGTAACATATACAAACCTAAAAAGAAACCAGGATTTGTTTTACAAAGTGAAATTGATACAGGCCTCACAGCACAAATATAAAACGAGTAATTTCTCACCGAATTAGATTACAATCAGAGAAGTCCACATACTCACAGAGCTTGAGGAACTAGGAGAACTTGTCGATGATATAATACAGATATAATCCACACACTAGTGTTATATGGAGAAGTGAACCAAAAATGGGAAATGGTGCACAGACAGATTGTTTTGCGACCAAAGTCATGTGTTTAGTAATGTGTGAAGATATGTGGATAAGTGTAACAAAATGTGTAACAAAATGTGTCAAAATGTGTGACCAAAAATTGACTCCCTTGCTAGGTCCTCGAGCTTATAAAATTGGCTTTCTCCGCCTCTCTCAGCTACCTAGCCACTGGGCTGTCTTAAGTGTAATCTCCAGCCATAAAAAAACAATGAAGGCACCTGCTACCAACAGCGAGTTAATACATCTCACACATAGCCACTAGCAAGCCATCAAGAAAATGTGTTTAGACTTCATTTTTGCCCCATCCACACTGTATGTCACACCCACTTATGGTCAAGGACAAAAGGTCTCTGCATAGTTCTGGGAAAACATCGAGCGTTATCTGCCCAGAAGCAGAAAAACTAACCATTGAGTAAACAAAGGAATGGTAGTGAGGTCATGAGATTTACCCTTAAAACAGCAAATATTGATAACAGAAAAGATTTAACGTTCTTATTAGCTTGCCCATCTCCCTACATTATCCTTTCATTTTCTATTTCATCCATTCGCTACTGGGGTAACTATGCCAGTGACACCTGCTTTCCTCAGGGAAGAAACTTACCAAAGGGAAATTTCTGCATACTGTACAAATTTCAGTTCTGGACAGGTAATCTGCTAAAAATATTAGTAACACCTTTTACATGTCGGACCCCTAAGGCATATTCCTGAGAAATAGGGCCCAGCGAGTCAGTCTAAGATTTTTGTCCTTAAATCGGGACAAATATTTCAGAGGGTGGTGATCAGTGTACACTACAACATCACCTGACCCTGGACCAGCATAAACAGAGAAGTGCTGAAGGGCAAATATAGTTCTTTCTCAATAGTTGAATAATTTCTTTGGGCATTTTTTAATTTTTTGCTAAAATAGCACACAGGCGTCTCAAAACCTTGATCATTATGCTGCAGCAAAACTGCGCCAGCCCCTAGACCACTGGCATCAATTGCTAATTTAAAGGGTTTATCAAAATCTGTGCGTGACAGAAATAAATGGAGAGAAATTGTGAATGAATAAGTGATGACGCAGCCCTGAGGGGATATTCTCCCGCATTTGGTCTGATCAGCTAGTCAGGTCAGGTGCGGGTAAGGGGATGGGTCTGTTATGATGTGGCAGGGGTAAACCAGTTCTGCTGTCGGGCCCTGCTGTGGATGTCACTGCTTGCATTGCGCAGTTGACCCTTGTGCGGTGTGATGCGGTGAGGATCTGTCCGTTCTCCCCTTTGGGGCTAAGATGCGAATGAATGTGTTTGAATGGATGAGTAAATGGAGAGTGAGTCGTCCTGTCTCGGCTACCTCCCTTTCCTTGGGGGAAGCAGCCTAGGTATATAGATAGATAGATAGATCAAAATCTGGAGCTTGAAGCACTGGGTGACTTGATAGGATGGCTTTGACTTTAGAATGGGCTTCCTCACATTCTGACTTCCACTCATACTTGACTGCTTTTCCTAACAAGTCAGTGAGGGGAGCTACAAGATCAGAGAAGTTCAGGACAAAACGTCTGGAGTACCCTACCATACCTAAGAACTGCTCCAACCCTCTCTTATTTTTGAGTTGGAGGGAATTGACTATGGCCTGACCTTTAACATCAGGTGGACTCTATCTATTGCCAGACGCCTTAATCCTGTACGGGGTGGCCACAAACAAATCGCCTCCACGTCGCCCTGTCCTGCGCCATTTCTCTGCCCTGCTCCCAACTCACACACCCCTCTCTCATATACCTCCCACCCCATCCTTCCATCTCATCCTCGGCCTCCCCTTCCCTCTCTCCCCCTCCATCTCACTCACATACACTCTCCTCGTCAGTCTCTCACCCTCCATCCTCTCCACATGGCTAAACTACCTCAGTGTGTTCCTTCTAACACTTCCTATCACATCCACATCCACACCATAACGCTTCTACACTTCCTCATTTGTCAGTCTGTCTCTCTGCGTGACTCCAAGGCTCCTCTTAAATAACTCATTTCCACTGCTTTCACACTTGACTTGCATCCCTCCAACAATGACCAAGCTTCACTTCCATACGTTAGAGTTGGTATCAGAATACTGTCATGTAGTAGCTTTTTCACTTCCATGCTCACTTCCCTGTTTCTTATCACTGCTTTCAAGGAACCAGCAACCTTTCTTCCTTGTTGTACCCTTTCAAGCACTTCACCCTCCAAACTTCCATTCTTACTCATCACACTACCCAAGTACTTAAACGTACTCACATTTTCCATTTCCCCACCATCCAACCTCACTGTACATTCACTGACTTCACCTCTCTCAAAGACCATCACTTTACTCATCCTACTGTACATACCCATTTAGATTCCGTTTCTTACACACTCTCCCAAACTCATCCACCAAGCCTTGCAGCTCCCCTTCGTCTTCACTTAACAACACAGTATCATCTGCAAACAACAGTACAGGGAGTTTCCAAACACTACCCTCTCTCACGAGGGCCACTCCAACATCCATGGCCCTACCTTGTACCTCTTTTATTACCCCCATCCATGTAAAAGATTGAACAACCATGGAGACATGACACATCCCTGTTTCAACCCAACCTTCAAAGAGAAAAATTCACTCAGTTCACCATCCACACGCACTCCAGCCTTAGCACCATCATACATACTTTTCACAGCATTTAACAACTTCCCATCTACTCCATATTATATTCTTAATACTTTCCACAATCCTTGTCTATCCACCCTGTCATATGCTTTCTCCAAATCCATGAAGGCCGCATACAACTTCTTTCCCTTCTCTAGAAACTTTTCCACTAAAGATCTAAGAATGAATACCTGATCTACACAACCTCTTCCCATCCTAAAACTTCTCTGTTCTTCTCCAACTAATATTACATCTCTTGTAAAATCTGCTTCCAAGAGATTGAGTGTCCTAAGCCGACTCCGTTCCTTCTTTACCCCTGCACAGTTGTTGACTCTATACGGGGGTTTTATCTGCCCTTGCGTGGAGTACAACTCTAATGTGTGGGGAGGCTCCCCACATACAACTCTTCTCAATAGGGTGGAGTCAAAAGCTTTTCGCCTCATTAACTCTTCTCTACTGACTCCTTTCAACCTCTTTCTCTTCACCGCACCGTTGCATCTTTATGTCTTTTCTTTCGCTACTTCAATGGTCACTGCTCCTCTGAGCTGTCTGCATGCATTCCTTCACCTCTACGACGGGCACGCAGCACCCGTCTAGCAGCAAACTTTCATCCCTTTTCTGTCCAGCTCTCTAATGCAAGAGTTAACTGTTACTTCCAGTCCTTCATTTATGCAACAGGTCAACTCTGGAACTGTCTCCCTCTGTCTGTATTTCCTGCTTCCCATGATCTCCAGTCTTTGAAACGCAGTGTGTCCAGGCATCTCGAAATGATCGAGTCTTGAATTAGGCTCTCTCTTGTATTTTGTTTTTCCCTTGGAAGGAACAGTTTTGCGGGCTCGTTGCCTTTGGTTCCTTCTTCCTCACTTAAAAAAAAAAAAAAATCCTGTTATTTCCCTAACTCTGTCAATAAGTATCCTACAATACACTTTTCCTATTACACTAAGAAGACAAATGTCCCTATGATTACCATACTCTTCTTTTTCCCCTTTTCCTTTGTACAGGGGAATAATTATAGCCTACCTGACTTCCAGTCCTTCGGGACTCTTCCTCGTAGGCCAATCTGCGCATCTTCCACATCCATTCTACTACTATCTCTCTCCCATGCTTCAGCATTTCACCACACATTCCATCATTTCCTGGGGCTTTCCCCAATTTGACTTTCTTCATTGCTTCCACAACTTCTATCCAAGGTGAACTCACTTGGCCTAATCCGACCACTGAGGTATTGCACTCGAGCCCGTACAAATTCACATTTATTCAACTTAAGCTTTAAATTAGCGGAGGACAGTTTTTGCAGCAAGGCATCTAGTTGGCTCAAGTGTTGTTCCGAGGTGTTGCTAATAATAACATCATCATTTTAAGTAATACAACGTTTCATGTCCTTGGTGAGATCATTCGTCAGCCTCTGGAAGTTGGCAGGAGTATTCTTCATACCATGGGGCATGACCTTACATTTATAAGTATTGTCACTGACCACAAAGCAGGAATTTCTTGGGTCCATTCTGTGAGTAGGACTTGCCAATATCCCTTCATCAAATCTAATTTTGTAATAAATTTTGTACTGCCTATTGCATCCACCCAATCATCTACTCCAGGAAGTGAGTAGGTGTCAGTCTTGGTAAGGAAGTTGACTTTACAATAATCAATACAAATGCGATGTGACCCATCGGGTTTTGGATCCAGTATGACCGGGGAGCACCACTCACATTGACATGCCTCAATTACCCCCTGCTGCAACATGTAGTTCAGTTCCTCTTGGATGATGGTCTGCTTTTGAGGACTAACCCGGTAGGGTGACTGCTTTACAGGGTTGGCATCTCCAACACCCACGTTGTGCTGTGCCATTTCTTTCCATCCTGGGGTGTCTCGGAAAACATCAGGGAACTTCCTGAGAAGGGCAACAAGTTCAGCATATGGCTCTGCAGTCAAATGAGAGAGTTTATCAGTTAATGTACTCCAAGCATCCCGGGTTTTATCTCCAACTAGTCGTCTGGTCCAAAGTCTAAGGGCAGCCCTCGTCCTCCACCAACTCTACAGCTGACACCACGCATGCAGCACTTGGAGGGTCCATGTCCTGCCTGTAGTACTCTTTTAACATATTTACACGGCACGATCTTTCTTCCTTTCTCCGGTCTAAGGTTAAGATGACATAATTTACTTCACCAACCCTCTTCTTTAGTATATAAGGGTCTGCAAACCTTGCCTGCAGAGGCTGACCATGAATGGGAAGCAAGACAAAAACTTGATCACCTGAGTGAAACACTCTGTTCCTAACTTTCTTAAAGTGGTCATACGACCTCTTCACCTCCTGAGATGACTCCAAGTGTGCCCTGGTTACTTCCATACTATAGGCCAGACTTTCTTTAAATTCTGACACTTACTCTAGCAAGTTAATTTGGTCATCATCCTTGACCCATTGTTCTTTGAGGAGTTTAAGAGGACCTCTTACTTCGTAGCCAAAGATTAACTGAAGTGGGGAGTATCCCAAGGACTCGTTCGGCGCCTCTGTGGTTGGAAAAAGTAGGAAAGGCAAACACTTGTCCCATTCCTCTTCAACACACAACATTTTAAGCATACTCTTCAAAGTTTGGCGACACCTCTGTAATGCACCCTGACTCTAATGATGATATGCTGAGGAAGTGATCTGGGAGATTCCTAACTCCTTAAGGGTTTGTCTGAACAGTCTGGAATTAAAATTACTGCATTGATGTGACTGAAGTTCCCTAGGGAGACCAAAATGGTAAAGAAGGTCAGCAACTCCTTTACAACCAATATAGCTGAAATATTTCTCAAGGGAATGGCTTCAGGACATCTAGTGGCCATGTCTAACATTGTGAGGATGTACTGGTGGCCTGAGGAGGTTTTAGCAAAGGACCAACAATGTCCACAAGGACTGTAGTGAATGGGGCCTCAAACACAGGTAGAGGAATCAAAGGAGCTGCAGGGATGAGCTTATTGCTCTTACCGACTAGCTGACAGGTGTGATATAACCTACAGAACCAGGAGACATCTCGACGGATTCCAGGCCAATAAAAATGCTGCCAGATGCAGGAGAGAGTCTTCCTTACCCTAAAGTGACCTGCTGACGAAGAGTCATGAGCAATGGACATAGTGTTTTGCCTATAGGGTCTTGGAACCACCATCTAATGTACAGTCTCCCACTCACTATCATGAGCAACACTGAGAGGTCTCCATCTCCACATTAACACGTTGTTTGGCCTTATATAATAACATTCTGTCAATTCAGACTCACATTCATCTTCCCTAACTGCTGAGTCAATTGAGGTGGCAATCTCCGGATCAGATCTTTGCATATCAGCCAACCTTGCTCTTACATCAATGCTGAGAGAATCATCAACCTCTGCGACAGTTAACTGGGTGAAAAATGTATTGCTAAGCCCAATATCATCGTCGGCATAGCCAGTGCCATTATTGTCAACATTCTCCTGGCTGGCCTTCGCCATCATGGCTTTAGTTACAGCACATGTGGGAAACAATTTAGGACATACAACTTCCTGCTCTTGAGTCCTATCCTCACTCAAGGGATTTTTTGACACGCAGGGAACAGCATTCACTTGTCCTCCCACCATGTCACCAAAAGGAAAGAGACCCCTTGTACAGGTAGCAGGTCAACAACACGCACATGCACTGAACCAGTAACTAACTCTGGCTGGAGCTTCATCTCAACCAGGGGAACAGATACAAATTCAGCTATACGCTGCAAGAAGACACATTCATTAGGATCAGCTACATCAAGTCCCCTTCAACATTAGTGACTCTGAGGCTCCTGTGTCTCTAAGTATAGTGATTTCCTTACCACCTTTTCCATCAAGTGAAACTAACCCCTTAGATATGATGTCAGCAAATAAATGATCTGGGGAGGAGTAACTTTGTGCACTACTTGGGGGAGGACACTCTGACAGAGTCTTATTACCACTCTCACTTGATCCTAACGGCTGCACCGATCCAGTCTTACTAGTGTCTAACAATGGCTCTACAAGAGTCTGTCTATCAACGACTGACTGATCCACTCTGGCCTTATCCACAATATGCACCTGCTGGGGGTGGTGTCTGACTACCGCTAACAATATCTGTGGGTGGCTGCTCTCTGTTGGTGTCAAAAGATCCCCAAGAATTTACCAAAGTAATAGATTTCACATTGGAACTTTTCCTTCGTTTTTTCTAGCACTAATCCTCCACGTACCCCGTTTACTGGCAGTACTGGTAAAATCTGACACTTTTTCTTGGCCCTCTGGCAACACTGTCCTCACTTACGTGAAACTAACATACTATGGGGTTGCAGTGTTCCCAGTACTGTCACTAAACATTAACTTCCCTTTACCAGAAGAAGGGTTCACAAAAACTGGTTGGTTCACTCTCCTACTCTTAACAAATGACTGAGGCTTACATTCATGCTTATAAATTGTCCTGTAATTATTTGCTACAACAGCAGCCTTAGCTAGGGTATCCAAGTCTTCCTCTACTACTGTAGGTGTGTAGCGACATCCCTGTCTATGTTACTAGGGAAGTTCTCCAAGATCATTAATTCAATTTATAGAAATCGTCAACTTTCTTAGAATGTAACCATTGATCAAATAAGTCTGTGGGTACTCTAGCATATTCCACATGAGACTAATCTTTCTGTTTAAAGGTAGATCTAATTTTAAGCCCATATGTCTCTGGCACGAGTTCATATGCTTTGAGAATGGCATCTTTTAAACAATCATAGTTAGCATTCTGATCAATAGCTAAAGCAATATAAGCCTGTTGAGCCTTTCCTTTCAAAACACTGCATCAGTACTGTCCAAAAGTCTCTTGGCCAAGAAAGACGACTTGCCACCTTGTCAAACATATGGAAGTACTTAATGACGTCTTGCTCATTAAAGGGAGGTACTAGCTTAATGTTCCTAGCAACATCAAAAGATTCCCAGGCAGATGAATTACTAGCTAGAGGTGAACTATTACAGTGCTCCAGTCTGATTTCATGATCCATATCCTTTTGTCACATTTGAACTTGTAATTCTACTTGTCTCATTTTAGCATGCGATTTGAGTTCTCTCATTGTAGCATGCAATTATAGTTCTCACATTTAAGCTGCACTTCTAGTTCTTTCAGCTTAATTCTGGCTAGCTCAAGTTGCACTTTGTCACCAGTATAATGAGCAGAAAAATCACTGGGGCCAGGTATCTCCGACGCCAAAACCTCAGGGTCAACCCCTTGTGCAGTATCAAATGGCTCGAAACTAAGCTATGGAGGACTCAGTTTGCTCAAACACAGTGTCCAGTATTAGATCAAGTAAATTAGTCCTATTGACTTAGGCAGAAAATCTCAACCGAAAGGCCTGGCGAAGCAATATGAGTTTGTGTTTTGTGTTTTCACTCTGGTTGGGGAAGCCTTAGAATGCAAAAGTGTTTTCACATCACCACCACTCATTAGGGTCATGATTGCTGATTATGGTTAAGCAGGTAATAGTAAACACTGTGTATGTATTATATCACAGAGCTATCCTGGCGATGAGGTCGCCAAATTGTTATGGGGGTATATATTACGTTGCATTCTTAATTCTTAAGTAATCCATAATTTTAAGGATGTTTTCTTATTAATCACTGGGAACACAACAATTGGTGATTCTAAGCGAAAAAAAAAAAAAGTTGAAATATGCCCTTTCTCTAATAATAACGATTTTTTTTTTTCTCGTGGAGAGCGCTAAACAAAAAGAAAACTCGCGATGATGAGTGGAATATCTGGGACCTTAGTCTACGTAAGCCGAACGGCAACAACACAGCATCCAGACATACGATACAGTTCTAGATTAATTAAAAGTATTTTATTATCTGTGTATTATTCACTGATTTTGCTTTATCGAGCCTCTTTCCCAGTGAACTTGTTATTTCACACACACACACACACACACACACACACACACACACACACACACACACACACACACACACACACACACACACACACACACACACACACACACACACACACACACACACACACACACACACACACACACAGGCACGCGCGCACACACACACACACACACACACACACACACACACACACACACACACACACACACACACACGTGCACTGAACCGTGCACAGACACAAACGCACACACACCTCCCAGCTCATGCAGTGGCCAGATTGCTGGGGAAATAGTTCTTTACTTGGGCATTATTTAGGGGACGGGGTGTACCTGCTGAAGGACTCGTAGTCATATGGACTTTTTACTTCCGACTTTGTTGATGACCCATATGGAAATTACTTGGCAGAGGTAATTGGTGATGATGGTAATGATGATGATGATGACCATGGCCTAGGGAGAACCATTAGCAAAAAAATAGATTAATCAATAACATTTGCTTGGACAAACAATTATGACGAATTTGTTGATGGAACAAACATAATTATGACCAATTTGTCCTACCACACGAACTCAGGGAATATACTTCCTTCAAATTTTTCCGCTTCACAAACCTGCCACTTTCTTGCCTTGAATCTTGCACTACGACCTGGCTGAAAAGTGGATATGATGGACCTGATGTAGGACTCAGATTCGAGAGCCCTGGCTAGTTCTTCTTGCATGCATCTGGGTTGTGCCTGTTTCACTTGCACTTTCAACTCTGCACTGTCAAGGGCATCGATGAACTGGTCCCTTAGAAGAATAGCTAACAGGTTAGGTGTTGCTCCAGGGTACCCCTTGTATGCCATACTCCCCAGGTCATGAGCAAGCTGCTATAGGGATTCTCCTCGAGCACGTACATGACTCCAAAGTCTTTCCCTGTAAACCTCAGTGTGGTACATGGTTCCATATCTGAGCTCCAGAACTTCTGCTAAAGATTGATAACTGTTCCTCCCCTCTACTGACGTCTGGCCCAGAATTTCCATTGAGGCACCCTTGCGGCTAGTAGCAAGCTGCACTGCCCTCTGCCTACCATCCCAACCATTCTGATCAGCAAGTAACTCAAACTGCACACAATAAGCTTCCCAAGATACTCCACCTTTAAATTCTTGAGGTTTCTTTTTCATTATAGCCATGCACTTCACTGGTTTGGGGCCTAAAAACGCGGGCATCATAATTAAGTCCAGGACTTAAAACTTCTGCATTCTGATTATTTAACCCTGTAATGCTACCTTTAGATGCTTGGTATCCATCAAGATCCACAATACACTATTTTTTTTTAAATGTATATTTTATATATATGCTCCCTGTACACTAACCTGAGGCTCAGCAGTGCAAAATTTCTCTACAACTTCAATTTTTTCACTAATTATCTTTACATGGTTGATGTATGTTTCATCTGGTTATCTACATGCTCTCTGCACTCCATCACTATTCCCCCACTATCCTTCAGCTGGTTGTCTACATGCCTCACCTAGTTGTCTAGATGCTGTCTGAACTCCAGCACGTTATTGCTTACCTCACACTTCTGCTGCTGTAGCTCAGCATATACTTCCTCCTTCAACTGTTGCTGCTCTTCCTTCATTTTCCCCATGAAAGTATCTGGCTGTCCTTGCAACATCAGTTGTAATTCCCTCTTTTTTATTTATTTATTTATTTTTTAATGCGAGGAAGAAGGAACCAAATGCTGAGCCCGCATGAACGTTCCTTCAAAGAGAAAAAAATAACACAAAAGAGAGTCAAAATCAAGATCCATTCATTTCGAGATGCCTGGAAACACTGCGTTTGAAAGACTGGAGATCATAGGAAGTACGAAATGCAGACAGAGGGAGACAGTTCCAGAGATGATCTGTTGCATTAATGAAGGACTGGGAGTAACGGTTAACTCTTGCATTAGAGAGTTGGACAGAAAAGGGATGAGAGTTTGTTGCTAGACGGGTGCTACGCGCCCGTCATAGAGGTGGAGGGATGCAAGCACACAGTTCAAAGGAGTAGTGACCATTGAAGTAGTGATAGAAAAGAGATAAAAAAGCAACAGTGCGGCGAAGAGACAGAGGTTGAAGGGAGCCAGTAAGAGGAGGAGAGCTGATGAGACGAATAGCCTGTAATGCCTCTTGAAGTTGTTCATATCGTTTCTTATGTTCTTCACTTTGTGCTTGTAATTGTTCTTTGATTTCTTCATTTTGTGCCTATAATTGTCCTTTAAGTTCTTTCTGTCCTTCTTTCTGTGCCTGAAATTGTTCTTTGAGTTCTTTCTGTCCTCTCTGAGCCTATAATTGTTTTTTTAGTCCTTTCTGTCATTCATTCTGTGTCCGTAATTGTTCTTTGAGTTCTTTCTGTCCTTCATTCTGTACTTGTAATAGCCTCATGATTGTAGTCATTGACACCTCAATCTGCCTAGCGTGGCTTCTCATCTGTACACCTACCTCCAAAACGAAGGTTAGACTCACTGCAGCACTTACTCACACTCCTGACACCACGGTTACATCCCCGTCCCAAACTGCCACTGGCTAAAACAGCGGTAATACAGTATATGAAGGACATTGCCCAGTAAGTTGTTCTTCCTAGAGGCAGCCCTTCAGTGTACAACAACACAGCAGCACAGGCATTGTAAATAAACACTGGCTTCTTAATTAACTGCCAAAAGTGGTAAGGTAAAGCTCACAAGAAAACTAACTTTACACTGTAACATACACACATCAAAGAAGAAACCAGGATTCGTTTTACGAAGGGAAATTCACATAGGCCTCAAAATACAAATATAAAACGAGTTATTTCTCTCCTAACGAGATTGCAATCAGAGGAGTTTACATACCCACAGAGCTTGAGGAACTAGGAGAACTCGTTGATGATATAATCCAGATATAATCCACGCACTAGTGTTATATGGAGAAGTGAACCACAGTGGGAAATGGTGCACAGGCAGAGTGTTTTGCGACCAAAGTCACGTGTTTAGTAATGTGTGAAGATATGTGGATAAGTGTAACAAAATGTGTGACCAAAAATTGACTCCCTCACTAGGTCCTCGAGCTTATAAAATAGGCTTTCTCCGCCTCTCCCAGCTACCTTGCCACTAGGCTGTCTTAAGTGTGATCTCTAGCCATACACAAACAATGGAGGCACCTGCTACCAATAGCAAGTTAACACATCTCACATATAGCCAATAGCGAGCCATCAAGAAAACGTTTTTAGACTTCTACTGAGAAAATACTCTCATTTTGCCCCTCCCACACTATATGTCACACCCACTTATGATCAGGGACAAAAGGCGTCTGCGTAGTTCTGGGAGAACATAGAGCGTTATCTGCCCAGAAGCAGAAAAACTGACCGCTGAGTAAACAGGGGGATGATAGTGAGGTCATGAGATCTACCCTTACAGGCAGCAAAAATTGATAACAGAAAAGATTTAATGTCCCTGACGGCTCGTCTATCTCCCAACACTATCTTCCCATCTTTTATTTCATCCATTCGCTACTGGGGTAACTACGGCAGTGACACAAACTAAACATGGCCACACTTCCTCTGCTTTGTCAGCACAACCACCAGCCCTAGACATCATCACTTTTGTTTTATTCTCATTTTCTCCCAAACCTTTATGCCGAGTCAGTCTCTTCATCTCCTTAATTTTATTTTCCGCCTCACTTTTTATGTCTGCAACTAACACCAATTCATCAGCATACATCTCACATGGGAGTCCATTTCTGAAGTCACGTGAGAGAGCTTCAAGCACCATGACAAACATAAAGGGGCTCAAGACTGATGATGCACGGCCACATTCACGGAAAACTCATCACTCCAATCTCCATTCACCCTCACCTGGGTGCAAGCACCCACATACATAGCCAAAACCGCCCTAACTAGCCACTCCTCGGTCCCAAACTTCTCAATGCCCACTTCACCAGCTCCCTAGGGACTCTGTCCTAGGCCTTCTCAAATTTAGTAAAAAAGAAATACAGGTCCCTTTATTTTCCTTATTATTTTTCTTGAAAATTTCGGAGAATGAATATTGCATCAGTGGTCTGTTTGACTGGCATAAACCCAAATTGTATTACATCAGTATTCACTCTTTACCCAATCATACCTTCTACGACTCTCTCCATGTCCTTCATTATCTGCTCCAAGAGTTATATATTTCTATAAAAAACTCTTTCCAGGGAATCACTCTTCCCCTTGTACACATTTACAGTCATACTCTTCAGCCATTCGTCTGGGACAACACAGTCGTATACAGTCGTATTTATCAAATCAATAGCCAAACCCACAACTGTATCTAGTGAAACGTTCAGCATTTCAGCGGTCAACCCAGACACACCTACCTCCTTCCACAGCTACATCCTGCCTATTGCCTTGCTCACAAAACTAGCATCAACCAAAAAGCCTCGGGCCAAACACTGGATCTGCTAACTACAGACCTTCCCTGTTCCTGTCAAATTCCTCATTAAGCAACCGATTTTAATGCTCTGTCCAGGTGTCTTTAATATCCTCGCTGTTCACCTCTACCTTTCCTTCATCATTCTTCATACAGTACGCACCTATGATATCTCTGGTCTCCTTCATATGATTTGCCACCTTAACATTTTCTTCCTTTTGACACTTCTTAGGGTATCCAGTAAACGCATCCGATTTTTCTTTGTATGTAGGGGTAATTTTTCTCTCCAAGCACTGGATAACAAGAACATATTATGACAGAATGGTAACACAGTATGGCCGCACTGTAATTAGCAGATGATATATTAACACATTTTGATAATTATCACATTCTAAGGCATGAATACCTATGCATTTGTTATGATAACCCCAGTATGATTTAAACCTATCGAAAAGTAATTAAACCTGTATCTAAACCCTTCATTGTGAGGGGTCTTATCTTAGTTGAATAAAATAATTCACGGAAGCAAGAATATGTATTTTTAACCCATTGGAGCCCGGTGTCCGGAATATTGGACAGAACTAGGATTTCTCAAATCTTTATAAAGTAGGGAACCATCGGGTAGGGACCTATGAGCTCCGCGACTATGAGCCGATAGGCGGAGGGCGGTACGCTTAGTACCCACCCAGCGCCGTGCCTCGCCCAGCATCCCTGATATATATATATATATATATATATATATATATATATATATATATATATATATATATATATATATATATATATGTAGTGTACTATGTTGCTAATGAGGAACACCGAAGAACCTTTTAGAATTCCTGAAACACTGACCAGTCGTCAACCAAAAGTACTTTTTTTTTTTTTTTAAATAACAGAACGGAGGAAGGAAAAACAAATGGGGAAAAAAAAAAATCCATACACCAGATTACTGGTGTCCTCTGTTCATAATATATCTGTAACAGTTAGACTTGAACAGTTGTAGGTTGAAATTTGGAGGAAAACAACTCTGGGGAAGCGAGTTCCAGAGAGATGCAGTTCGGGGAATGAAAGAATTCTGATAGGCAGAAGTTCTGCAATATGGTTGAGTGACATTCCAGTCATGAGTGCTACCAGATGCCCGTGTAGCACGAGGGAAGTCATGGAGAGGTGGCACCATGGACGCAACTTCGTCCGAGCATTTGCCAAAAAAATATCTGTAAAATAATGCAAGGGAGGCAACATTCCTTCTTACTTGCAGGGGAGGTAGTTTATATGTAATGGCAGGGTTGTTAATGAGTCTAACAGCTTTATTCTGAATTTTGTCTAGTTGTCTTAATACAACCTTTCCACAACCATTCTACAAGGTTGAGCAATATTCAAGCTGAGAGCGCACATGACTCTTATAAATTATAGCTAACTGCTCATCGGCGAAGAAGTTACGGACTCTGTACAATAATCCAAGTTTCTTTGAGGAGGTTTTAGCAAGTGATCTGACATGAGAGGTCCAGCTGAGGGCACTGTTAAGTGAGACACCAAGAATTTCAATACTTTTGGAGTTGGGAATATTAGTAGCACTGAAGGTAATGTACGAATCTGGTAATATCTGTCTATTAGTAAACTGTATATATTTAGTTTTACTAGCATTAAAAGAGACAAGGTTGTTTTGTCCCCATTCACTGATTGTAGATAGATCTTGATTTATGGAGATGGCTGTACTGAGTTGAGAGGTAGAGATATTAGACTTTGTAAATGGATGTCTGAGTGTGAATGAACTATGTAGTGTTGAGTCATCTGCATATGAGTGAATGGGATTGTGAGTGACAGATAAGAGATCATTAATATGAACCAGAAATAGGGTTGGCGCCAGAACTGATCCCTGCGGCACGCCGGCGTTATTTGAGTGGAAATTCGAATATACATCATCTACTTTTACTCTTATTTTCCTGTCACTAAGATAAGAAGAAATCAAAGGAATAAAAGACGTTAGTCCATAGCAAAGGAGTTTGGACAGCAGGGAACGGTGCCATACTCTGTCGAAAGCTTTAGAGATATCAAGAGCTACTGCATGAGTTTCTCCAAAAAGATCAATTGATTGATGGATGGTATGAGTTAAGAGATTGAGTATGTCAATGGTGGATCTTTCGTGGCGAAAACCGTATTGTGTATCACAAATTAAGTTGTTGGATTCAAGATGTTTAACAATATGCTTATTAATTAAGGTTTCAAATACCTTACCAAGAGAAGATGTGACAGCTATTGGTCTGTAATTGGAGGGGTCAGACGAACTTCCTTTCTTCGGAACTGGGTGGATATTGGCTTCTTTCTACGAATTTGGGAATAAAGAAGTACGTATGCATAGTCTGAATAATTTAGCTAGGACAGAGGCAAGTTCAGGGGAACACTTTTTCAAAACAATTGGCGGAATTCCATCTGGGCCTGGAGCTTTGTTGATAGGTAAATTGTCTAGGATGGATTTTGCGAATCTTGTCTGTATTTTAAGTGGGGCAATTTCGGGAGAATCAAGTTCCAGTACTGAGACATTCTGGCTGGTATCATCTATGGTAGAATTTCTTGCAAAGGTACTAGCAAAGATATCTGCTTTCCCACGTGGGTCATTTGTAATATTGCCATCTGAAGATTTTAGTGGGGGAATGGAAGATGACTTGTTAAAGTTATTATTGAAAGAATTAAGAGTTGACCAGAATATTCTATTGTCATTAGGGTTGTTAAGTAGTTTTGATGCTTGCTTTTGAAGAAAGTTTGATTTATATAGATTTAATACAGCTTTTGCATGATTGCATGATTTCTAAAGATATCAGTCTTCAATTCTGAAAATTTTAAAGAGAAAGAACCCAGTTATCATCAACAAACGCAGGCAAACGTACAAATATCTTTTAAATACTAGCACTTAATAAGAATATGTTTCAGAGAGTCAGTTATGTGAAATCTTACTAGAATATCTGTCAGATCCTGTCGCTAATCTGAAGGAGGCAAATGACTTGGTTTGGCTATTGACACTTGACCCAGGTATTGAAAGTCCCGTGGATGACCCTCTTTCTTTGCACAGAGTTGCTGAATTGACAGAAGCTTGCGACTCTCTGGCTATTTAACTGAATATTACCCTTCTCGTGGTAGAGTATTCTCTAATATTTTATTCTAGATAATGCTAAATCATTGTTTGAAGTTATTAGTGTGTCGTGGAAGCCTAAGAATATTAAATGGTTGTGCTGAATGAAGAGCGATGACTCAGACGTTTTATGGGTATTTGAAATGTACCACCTACTGAATGTACGTGCCAGGTATAGAAAGGAAAACGGTGTCTGATAGTGTCCTGATAGGTATATAAGGTTTAATGGGGGAAGGTTCTGGAGCGGCACTGATATTTATATCAGGTTTAAGGAGGGAAGGTTCTGGAGTGGCACTTATATATATATATATATGGTTTAAGGAGAGAGGGTTCTGGAGCCTCTCACTACCTTTTCTTCATATTCCTCGTTGCAGCTTATAGAGACACTGGAGAAGCATATGAATGCATATATTTGTACAATAATATACAGTATGAAAGCAGTGCCTGAAAATAAGTTAATGAACAGGCAGGAGCTAACTTGAACGGCATTTACCTCCATATTAAATATGTGAGCAAAATCTGAACACAAGACAGGAAATTAGGGTATCATGTGTATCGTGGCAGGTGGGGGCGCCCATCATCCACCCACTTAGTGTAGTGGTAACCTGTTTTAAGGGTACCTCTACATCGCGTGGCAAGCCAAATGATTTCCTGTAAACCAGGAAATCATTTATAACCAACCGACACGTAATCCCTACGTGACAGCAAGTGGGTTGGCGGAGGGTTAGTGCCCCTCCCCGGAAAATAACTAACTAAAAATACAAACAAGAAGCCTCGGACCAGGACTGACCAAAAGATGACGACTAAGGACCGAACAAAGGACATGGTACGGATGGCGACCTATAATGTAAGCGGTGCAAATGATGAGGTGAAAGAGAGATTGTCCAGGTGCTTCAAGGTGCGAACGTGGATGTATGTGGATTAAATGAAACTAAATGGTGATGTGAGAGTGTGAGAGAATGGGTGTATGGATGGGGTATATGTGCAGGAGTAGGTAAGAATAAGAGGGCAAAAGAAGGAGTGTGTATTGTTGTGAGCAACAGATGGAAGGAGAATATAAGAGAGTATGGATCAGTTGGCTCAAGGATTGTGCGGGTAAGACTGAAAATTGGACTACAAATGTGGGTGATTATGTGCGTATATGCGCCAATGCAAGATCATGCAAGCAGAGTGAAAGAAGAGTTCTGGACAAATGTGGAAGTGTGCATGGAAAAGTTTGAAAGGAATGAGAGAGTGTTTTTGATTGGTGATATGAATGGTAAAGTTGGGAATGTGAAGGTGGATGGAATAGTTAGTGCGTGGGGTTTGCCTGCTGAGATAGATGAAAATGGCAGTGCTTTAGTGGACATTGATGCCGAGAGGGGGTTGGTGATAGCCAGTACCCTCTTCAGGCACAAAATGATCCACAGGTATACATGGTGAGTGTTGAGAAGGGTGGATGGTGAACTGAATGAAAGGAAGACAATGATTGATTATGTGTGTGTGGATGAAAGGGTACGAAATGTGTAATGGATGCAAGAGCATATAGAGTTTAGGGGAGTGGACTTTCTGACCACCACCAAGTGGTGGTCAGAATCAAGGTCCAAGTAAAATGGAGAAACAGAAGAAGGGAAGGACGGGAGGAAGAAGTAGATGCAAGACGAGTGGAAATGTTGCAAGAGGATGAGAGAAAGGCAGAATATAAGAGAGAAATGGAGGAACGATTGGGTAAATATGAATTAGAGCAGATGGGGGATGTGTAAGGTGTGTGCAAAATATTCACAGAAGAAATTTGTGCAGCATGTGAGGTGGTGTGTGGGGTGAAGGGATGACGAAAGGAGGTGAGAGGAACAGCATGGTGGAATGAAGAGGCGAGACTGGCTGTGGCACAAAAGAATAAAGTATATAATGAATGGATGAGTAATAGGGGCGTGGAAGAAGTTGAGAGACGGAAGAGAGAGTTATATGTAGAAAGGAAGAGAGCTGAAAGGATTAGTAAGAGAGAGAAAGAAGAGAGTGGATGAGAAATTTGAAGGATTTTCAGTGTCAAGTGGAGGGAATGTAAGAAAATGTTCCGGAAAGAGGTAAAAACAGTCAGACTGGGTGGCAATGAAGTTAGTAGGGGAGTGAAAGATAAAAATGATAGATTACTATTTTATTTCTTAACGCAAGAAAGAAGGAACCAAAGGCCAGGAGCCAGCAAACTGTTCCTTCCAAGAAAAAAAAAAAACAATACAAAAGAGAGCCAAATTCAAGATCCTTTCATTTCAAGACGCCTGGACACACTGCATTTGAAAGACTGGAGATCATAGGAAGCAGGAAATACAGACAGAGGGAGAGAGTTCCAGAGTTGACCTGTTGCATAAATGAAGGACTGGGAGTAACGGTTAACTCTTGCATTAGAGAGCTGGACAGAAAAGGGATGAGAGTTTGTTGCTAGACGGGTGCTACACACCCAATGTAGAGGTGGAGGGATGCTAGCAGACAGTTCAAAGGTGCAGTGACCATTAAAGTAGCGATAGAAAAGAGATAAAGATGCAACAGCACAGCAAAGCGACAGAGGTCGAAGGGAGCCAGTAAGAGGAGAGAGTTGGTGAGACGAAAAGCCTTTGAGTCCACCCTATTGAGAAGAGCTGTATGCGGGGAGCCTCCCCACACATGAGAGTTGTACTCTACACAGGGGCGAATAAAACCCGTTTATAAGGTCATCAACTGCGCAGGGGTAAAGAAGGTACGGAGTCGGCTTAGCACACCCAAACTCTTGGAAACAGATTTTGCAAGAGATGCAATATGATTTTTCCAAGATAAGTCCCGAGTGAATGAAACCCCGAGCATGTTCAAGGAAGCTGCAGGACTAAACTGGATATTATTAAACATTAGAGGGTACTCCTGTGGAAGATTGTGTCCCGTTGACAGGTGTTAAAACTGAGTCTTTGATGCATTAAAAACAACGAGATTATTATTACCCCAGTCAGAAATATGAGCCAAGTCAGACATTAGGTGTGTCATAGCCTCATCACTTGTTTGTTGAAGTAACTGCTGAGATCGACATTGCAGGAACCGGATGGAAAGGTGAAGGGTGAAATCATCAATGTACGAGTAGATAGGGTTAGATGTACAGCTTAAAAGGTCATTGATGAATAAAAGGAAGTGAGTTGGTGGTAGGACAGAACCCTGAGGAACACCACTGTTGATAGATCCAGGAGAAGAACGATGGTCGTCTACAACAGCAGCTATAGAACGACCAGAAAGGAAGCTAGAGATGAAAGCACAGATAGAAGGATAGAAACCGTAAGAGGGTAGTATGGAAATTAAAGATTTATGCCAGACTCGATCGAAAGCCTTTGAGATGTCAAGTGCAATGGAAAAGCTTTCGCCAAAGTCCCGAAAGGAGGATGACCAGGAGTCTGAAAAATAGGTGAGAAGATCGCCAGCGGAGCGTCCCTGACGGAACCCATTCTGACGATCAGAAAGAAGGTTGTGATAGGAAAGATGCTTTAAAATTTTTCTGTTAAGAATTGAAAATAAAACTTTTGAGACACAGGATGTTAAAGCAATTGGATGATAGTTAGAGGGTTGGGAGTGGTCACCCTTCTTTGGGACTGGCAGAATGAGAGCAAACTTCCAGCAAGAAGGAAAGGTACAAGTTGACAGACAAAGGCGAGTTTACCTAGGCAGGGTGTGAGCACTGAAGCACAGTTGTTGAGGTCAACAGGAGGGACTCCTGTTAGTATTGAGGCCAGTGATGGCAGAAAATACATCAGCTGAAGAAATTTTAATGTCAACCATAAGGACGTCTGAGGGGGGAGGTGATGGAGGAACAGCACCGGAATCGTCTAAGGTGGCATTGCTGGAGAAAGTCTGAGCGAACGGATCTGCTTTATGAGTAGAAGAAATAGCTACAGAGCCATCGGAATACAAAAGAGGAGGGAAGGATGATGAGGTAAAGTTGTTAGAAAGGTTATTGGCAAGATGTCAGAAGGAATGAGAAAAATTCGAGTTTTAGAGTTAAGAGCACTTAATACGTAAGAAATTATTTTTAGCACAGCGGAGAACAGATTTAGCACGAAGAACAGACTTGAGAAGGGAGAATAACTAAGTAGATGGAGAGAAAATTTTAATGAATTGATGAATATAGAGAATGAAAGTAATGAGAGTATAAGTGGCTGGGGAATGGCTGGAAGAAGGAGGGAGGCGAGAAGACAGGAAGAAATCAGTAAGACGGAAGTTGTGGACGCAATGAATAAAATCAAAATGGGGAAAGCCCCAGGAATTTATGGAGTGCGTGGTGATATGCTGAAGCATGAGGGAGAGATAATAGTAGAATGGATCTGGAAGGCGTGCAGATTGGCCTGGGAGGAAGGTAAGGTCTCGGAGGATTGGAATTCAGGTACAATTATTCCCTTGTACAAAGGGAAAGGGGAAAAAGAAGTGTGTGGTAATCATAGGGGCATTTCTTCTTAGTGTAATAGGAAAAGTATACAGTAGGATACTTATTGACAGAGGTAGGGAATTAACAGAGGAATTAGTTCGAGAAGAACAGGGAGGCTCTAGGAAGAGAAGAGGTTGCGTAGATCAGATATTCATTTTTAGATCTTTGGTGGAAATGTTTCTAGAGAAGGGAAAGAAGTTGTATGCGGTCTTCATTGATTTGGAGAATGCATATGACAGGGTGGATAGAGAAGGATTGTAGAAAGTATTAAGAATATATTTAGTAGATGGGAAGTTGTTGAATACTGTGAAGAGTATGTATGAAGGTGCTAAGGCTGCAATGCATGTGGATAGTGAACTGAGTGAGTTTTTCTATCTGAAGGTTGGGTTGAGACAGAGTATGTCATGTCTCCATGGTAGTTCAATCTGTATATGGATGGGGTTATAAAAGAGATACAAGGTAGAACAGTAGGTGTTAGAGTGGCCCTAATGAGAGAGGGGAGTGTTTGGAAACTCCCTGTACTATTGTCTGCAGATGATACTGTGTTGTTGAGTGAAGACGAAGGGGAGCTGCAAGACTTTGTGGATGAGTCTGGAAGAGTGTGTATGAAACGGAAGGGAAGAGTAAAGTGATGGTCTTTGAGAGAGGTGAAGTCAGTGAATGTACAGTGAGGTTGGATGATGAGGAAATGGAAAATGTGAGTACGGTTAAGTACTTGGGTAGTGAGATGAGTAAGGATGGAAGTTTGGAGGCTGAAGTGCTTGAAAGGGTACAACAAGGAAGAAAGGTTGCTGGTTCCTTGAAGGCAGTGATAAGAAACAGGGAAGTGAGCATGGAAGTGAAAAAGTTATTACATGACAGTATTGTGATACTAACTCTAACGTATGAAAGTGAAGCCTGGACATTGTTCGAGGGACACAAGTCAAGAGTGAGAGCAGTGGAAATGAGTTATTTGACAGGAGCCTGTAGAGTCACATAGAGAGACAGACTGACAAATGAGGATGTGAAGGAGCGTTGTGGTGTGGATGTGGATGTGATAGGAAGCGTTAGGAGAAAGACACTGAGGTGGTTTGGCCATGTGGAGAGGATGGAGAGTGAGAGACTGACGAGGAGAGTGTATATGAATGAGGTGGAGGGGGAGAGAGGGAGAGGATGGCCAAGGATGAGATGGAGGGATGGATTGGAGGGGTGTATGAGAGAGGGGTGTGTGAACTGGGAGCAGGTCAGTGAAATGGCGGGGGACAGTGTGACGTGGAGGCGATTGTTTGTGGCCACCCAGTATAAGGGACTCAGGCGTCTGGCAATAGTTAGATAGATAGGTGTGTATCGTGAGGTGCATCTAGCTATTTACCCATCTATCTATCTATCTATTCTGTCTGTCTAGCCATCTATCAATCAGTCACTCAGTTTGTCTGATATATATATATATATATATATATATATATATATATATATATATATATATATATATATATATATATATATATATATATATATTATAATCTCACGCACTTGGTAAAGCAATCAACCAGAACATAAGATAATCCTGACCATAACACCCATCTCATGGATCTATTCCTGACAAATAATCCAGATCAATACAGGATAGAAGTACTGTCACCACTTGGATCCTCTGACCACAATCTCATCAAAGCCTCATTAGTCAGCTCCCCCATAGCTCCCCGTTCTGAACCTGTCAGGGTGACCCAATGGCACTTTGATGGTGCAAACTGGAATGAATTTAGAAATTATCTTGCTGACACTCCATTGCATTCTTTTCTCTAGCGATGTGAGTCCTACCCAGTCCCACATTAATGATTTAAATACTAGCTGGCATCCATTTATTCATACTAAGTCAACAGTTTTCTAAATGCTCAAACTCTCCAAAATGGTTTGATAGCAACTGTACCAGAGCAACGGCCCAAAAGTCATCAGCATATAACTCTTGCTTAAAATAGAAAACATCTGAATCACTCTGTCGGTTTAAAATTGATAGAAACCATGCAAAAGATGTAATAAATCTTGCTAAATCAAACTTTCTTCAAAACCAAGCATTAAAACCACTTAACAGTCCCAATGACAATAGAATATTCTGGCCAACTCTCAGTTTGTTCAATAATAGCTTTAACAAGTTATCACTCAATCCCCCACTAAAATCTTCACATGATGACATTACAAATGACCTGTGTGGTAAAGCGAATATCCTTGCCAGTACTTTTGCCAGAAATTCTACCGTAGAGTAAGTCAGGCAGAACGTCCCAGTACTAGAACCTGACTTTATTAAAATTGTTCCGCTTTAAATACAGACTAGATACATAAAATCTACCCTAGACAATTTACAAACCAACAAAGTTCCAGGGCCAGATGGAATTTCTCCAAGTGTTTTGAAAAAGTGCTCCTCAGAACTTGCCTCTGTTGTAGCTAAATCATATCGACTATGCGTACGTCCTTCTTCCTTCCCTAATTCATGGAAAGAAGCCAATATCCACCCAGTTCCAAAGAAAGGAAGTTCCACCGACAGCTCTGATTACAGATCGATAGCTATCACATCTTCTCTTGGTAAAAGTATTTGTAATTACATAGCACATAGCTAAACACCTTGAATCCAACAACTTAATTAGTGATAGACAATATGGTGTTCGCCACGAAAGATCCACCATTCATATGCTCAATCTCCTGACTCATACCGTCCATTAATCAATTGACCAACATGGAGAAACTCATGCAGCAGCCCTTGATATTTCTAAAGCTTCCTACACAGTGTGGCAGCGATCCCTGTATCCAGACTCCCTTGCTATGGACTAACGTCTTTAGATCCTCTGCTTTCCTCATATCTTAGCGATAGAAAAATAACAGTAAACATAGATGATGCATATTCCAATTTCCACTCAGTTAACACCGGCATGCTACAAGGATCTGTTCTGGCGCCAGCCCTATTCCTAGTTCATATTAATGATCTCTTATTTGTCACCCACAATCCCATCCATTCATATCCAGATGACTCAACACTTCATAGTTCACTCACACCCAAACACCCATTTACAAAGTTTAATATCCGTAACTATTAACTCAGTGCAGCCATCTCCATAAATCAAGACATTGAAGATCAATGATTGGGGGTAAAATAACCTTGTCTCATTTAAAGCTAGTAAAACCAAACAGTATACCCAATTTACTGATAGACAGATATATCCAAATTCATAAATTACCTTCAATGCTACTAATAATCCAATCTCCTAAACTAATAAAATTCTCGGTGTTTCACTTAACATTGCCCTCAGCTCGGCCTCTCATGTCAGATCACTTGCGAAAACCGCCTCAAAGAAACCTGAATTATTTTACTGAGTTCGTAATTTCTTCACTGACGAGCAGTTAACTACAATTTATAAGTGTCAAGTGTGCTCTCAGCTAGAACATTGCTCACCCTTCTGGAATGGATGTGGAGAGGTTGCACTAAAACAGCTAGACAAAATTCAGAACAGAGCTGTTGAAATTATTAATAACCCTGGTATTTTATATACCAGAAGAAATATATATATTTACAGAAGAAATATGTGTAGCATGTGATGTGGTGTGTGGAAGGAAGAGAAGACGGAGGGGGGTGCAAGGAACAACGTGGTGGACTGAAGAGGTGAAACAGGCTGTGGCACAAAAGAAGAAAGCATACAATGAATGGATGAGAAATAGGGGCGTGGAAGAAGTTGAGAGGCGGAAGAGAGAGTTATATGTGGAAAGAAAGAGAGAGATGAAAAGATTAGTAAGAGAGAGTAAGAAGAGAGTGGATGAGGAATTTGGAAGGAATTTGAGTGTAAAGTGGAGGGACTGTAAGAAAATGTTCTGGAGAGAAGTGAAAAGAGTAAGACAGGGTGGAAGTGAAGCTAGCAGGGGAGTGAAAGATAAAAATGGTAGATTACTAGTGGAGAAGGGAGAAAAAGTGAGCAGATGGAGAGAACACTTTAAGGAATTGTTGAACGTAGAGGATGGAAGTAATGCGAGTATAAGTGGCTGGGGAATGGCTGGGAGAAGGAGGGAGGTGAGAAGACAGGAAGAAATCAGTAGGATAGAAGTTGTGGAAGCATTGAAGAAAGTTAAATCAGGGAAAGCCCCAGGAATTGATGGAGTGTGTGGTGAAATGCTGAAGCATGGGGGAGAGATAGTAGTAGAATGGATGTGGAAGATGTGCAGATTGGCCTGGGAGGAAGGTAGAGTCCCGGAGGATTGGAAGTCAGGTATAATTATTCCCTTGTACAAAGGAAAAGGGGAAAAAGAAGTGTGTGGTAATCATAGGGGCATTTGTCTTCTTAGTATAATAGGAAAAGTGTATGGTAGGATACTTATAGACAGAGTTAGAGAAAGAACAGAGAAAGTAGTTGGAGAAGAACAGGGAGGCTTTAGGAAGGGAAGAGGTTGTGTAGATCAGATATTCATTCTTAGATCTTCAGTGGAAAAGTTTCTAGAGAAGGGAAACGAGTTGTATGCAGCTTTCATGGATTTGGAGAAAGCATATGACAGGGTGGATAGACAAGGATTGTGGAAAGTGTTAAGAATATATGGAGTAGATGGGAAGTTGTTGAATGCTGCGAAGAGTATGTACGATGGTGCGAAGGCTGCAGTGCGTGTGGATGGTGAACTAAGTGAATTATTCTCTTTGAAAGTTGGTTTGAAACAGGGATGTGTCATGTCTCCATGGTTGTTCAATCTGTACATGGATGGGGTAATAAAAGAGGTACAAGGTAGGGTAGTGGATGTTGGAGTGGCCCTGGTGAGAGAGGATAGTGTTTGGAAACTCCCTGTACTGTTGTTTGCAGATGATACTGTGTTGTTGAGTGAAGACGAAGGGGAGCTCTAAGGCTTGGTGGATGAGTTTGAGAGAGTGTGTAAGAAACGGAACCTAAAGGTGAATGTAGGGAAGAGTAAAGTGATGGTCTTTGAGAGAGGTGAAGTTAGTGAATGTACAGCGAGGTTGGATGGTGAGGAATTGGAAAATGTGAGTACGTTTAAGTATTTGGGTAGTGTGATGAGTAAGGATGGAGGTTTGGAGGGTGAAGTGCTTGAAAGGGTACAGCAGGGAAGAAAGGTTGCTGGTTCCTTGAAAGCATTGATAAGAAACAGGGAAGTGAGCATGGAAGTGAAAAAGTTACTACATGACAGTATTGTGATACCAACTCTAACGTACGGAAGTGAAGCTTGGACATTGTTGGAAGGACACAAGTCAAGAGTGAGAGCAGTGGAAATGAGTTATTTAAGAGGAGCCTGTGGAGTCACGTGGAGAGACAGGCTGACGAATGAGGATATAAAGGAGCGTTGTGGTGTGGATGTGGATGTGATAGGAAGCGTTATGAGGAACACACTGAGGTGGTTTGGCCATGTGGAGAGGATGGAGGGTGAAAGACTGACGAAGAGAGTGTATGTGAGTGAGGTGGAGGGGGGAAGAGGGAGGGGGAGGCCGAGGATGAGATGGAGGGATGAGGTGGAGAGGTATATGAGAGAAGGGGGTGTGAGTTGGGAGCAGGGCAGTGAAATGGTGGGGGATAGGGTGACTTGGAGGCGATTTGTTTGTGGCCACCCCAAACGGGATTGAGGCGTCTGGCAATATATATATATATATATATATATATATATATATATATATATATTGTTACATAGCCTATGATTTCATCATCCTTTGTGTAATTTTAACGCACAGTTTGCTGCATGTTTGATCACGAGCGTGTTCTGCCTCAGTCCCCCCCTTCTACCGTTATAGTAGAGTAAGTCGTCCTTTCTGTTGTTCAGTGCGGTATTTTCAGCTCTTTGTCCCCATGGCTTCATTTGCGCGTCCTTCTTACAAGTTGTATCAAGCTCTGCTGGCCCCTATATAATGAGCTCAGTCTCTGCATCATTGCCACTTAGATCTGCTCCTCATTTTGTTCACATCTCTGTCCTCCCGTGTACAGTTATTGTTGTGAGTGCTCAGGAAGTCTCCAACCATCTATAGTAGGACTCGCCTAAGTTTGCGGCTGTGGTGTGGCCCGCACCTGTGGACAATGGTGCCACGTTTCCCCAACTTGCGATGTGAAACGGAAGCTATTTATGTACAAGGCAACACAAATACGATAAATTCAGATGAATAAAACTTACACTTGTGTATTTTGGTGGATGAATCAACAGTAATCTTATTATGCATAAAATATTTATACAGTAACACAGAAACATGGTATACATATTATACAGTGTTGCTAAAAGAAATCGTAGTCACTTTTAATGTTTTTTAGCGTAGTTTTAGGGTGGGTAATAATATTACAGTTATGGATATAAGAGAATGAGCCTGAAAAAAGAAGAAATATGCCAATATCCAAAGTAAAAGAAATAATTCATATAATTCTTGTGAGTGGCAACACTGACACACCCAGTCTGGCCTAAGGTAAAGTACAGTACGTACCTCCATAGACCCAACCATAGCTTGTACAGGTGTTGCTAGGGAAAAATGCTCACATTTACTGGCTTTTACCGTAATTTTAAGGGCGAGGAATAATCACATTTATAATCATAAGCTAATATGTAGGACAAATTAGTAGGCATATGCCAATAGTGAAGTAAAAAAAAAAAAACATTATTCACTCGCGAGCGGCAACACTTCCACACCCAGTCGGTGGCCTTGATCTCAGGGGTGGTGTGGAAATGATGTGGAGGCATTGTCAGGCTGAGAGAGATGGAGGAAGGGGAAAGAGAATGAATGAAAATCAATCATGGTACTGCAATAACGGGTCATCTGTCGGCGTATACAAAAAATGATAAATATCACTAAATATAACAAAACCAAATTAACAAATGAAAGCCCAATTATAAACAACTTATAAAAGAATCAAAAGTACTCAGGGTGGCTCACATCTCCCGCCAGGAGAGAGAGAGAGAGAGAGAGAGAGAGAGAGAGAGAACGGTATAGAAAACGTGGCAACACTGTACACAGGTGCGGGCCACACCACAGCCGCAAACTTAGGCGAGTCCTACTATAGCACCTGTGTACTTTGAGTATAACTGTTGTTGCATTTTTTCTTGTGCTGTGTAGCATAAGGTTAATTCTTAGGCCTAGTGAGGTTTTTTTGTGATTTGTGTAAGGGTTCTTTTTGTCATTTTTGATAATATTTTGTATCTGTAATAATTTATCTTGCATTAACTGAGCATTACCCTGTGTATTTTCATTTTATCAGGGATGACTTAGGTAAATTTACTCTTGCTAATTTCATGTTAATAGAGGCTATTGCAGTTAACCATATATTTAACCTGTTTTTTGCCATTACATTATCCTTATGAGTCCTGAATGTTTTGTTGTTAGTTTGAGCATTAAACTTTAACTTGTAATTTTACCTAACTCTTTGTTTTGAACCTGGAACTTTACGGGACAGTAGTGATTTTTAGTATTCTCACTTAAAGTGTACATTATCTTTCTCTGTTCCGTAACATAAATTTGGCGATCTCTTATCAGGATATTCAGGATATTATCATAAGGATATTGCTTGATATTTTGTGACTGTGATATATTCATGATGGCTAGTATTACTACACTTGATGAAGCCAAAGATTTTTTGTCAAATGTGCAAACAGTGTGTGATGTAGAAAACAGAACAAAGAATGAACTTAAGCTTGTTGCTCAACAATTGGGAACTGCTGTTCGCTCTCATCATTCTAAAGATCAAATTGTTGACATGATTAATGAAAGCTTGTTTAATGTAACTCCTCCAAATGAGCAAAAGCAGATTGAATTAGCTAAGTTACAGCTAGCCCTGCAGGAGGCCCGTGCTAGGGAGGCTGAGGCACAAGTTGAACTTGCTAGGATTCAGGCAGACCATGAGTATCGCATGAAACAATGTGGAACTGGATCATCTAGCTCTGATGATTTTGATGTGGCTAAAAATGTTAAACTTGTCCCTCCTTTTAATGAATCTGATTTAACAAAGTATTTTCAGTTGTTTGAGAGGGTAGCTACAGGTTTTAATTGTCCCAAAAAGTATTGGCCAGTACTCCTTCAAACTGTTCTCACCGGTAAAGCTCAAGTAACTTATGCATCTTTGCCTCAGGATCAATCTGATAATTATGATGTAGTTAAGAGCTTGATTCTTAAGGCCTATGAGCTTGTTCCTGAAGCCTATAGAGTAAAATTTAGGACAACTTACAAGCAAGATAAGCAATCCTATGTTGAGTATGCAAAAATCAAAGAAGATCTGTTAGAGCAGTGGTTAAATTCTAAGAATGTGGATTCTGATTTTGACAAATTTAAGCAGATGATTTTGCTGGAGGACTTCAAAAGGTGTGTTAATAAAGATGAAAGCCTATAGCTTGATGAGAAAAGAATAGATAATTTGTCCGATGCTGCAGTTTTAGCTGATGAATATGTTCTCACTCACAAGAGATATTCTAGAGAAAAAAGGAAAGCTGAGAGTAAGTACGTTGCCTTTACTCAGAGTACAGGTAACAGGAAAGAGAATAAAGATGATGTTTCTCAGGAAGTAAATACCAGCTTCACCTCTACTGTAGATTTCAGAAAAGTAAATGTACTTATTGTAGTAAGCTTGGTCATACTACGGAGAAATGTTTCAGGAGACAGCGTGATGTGAACAAAAAGGAGTCTTTAAATATTCAGTCAATTGGTCTAGTGTCCACCCTTGAGAGTTCCCAGAATTCTTTAACTGAGTTAACTGAACCTGCTTTGAGGGGTAACTTAAATTCTCAGGATGGAGGTCCTCTTTTGAGCAGTAACATGGGTGACACTCTCAAGAGTTCATGTGCTAATTTCCTGTCTGATGATTTTGTCAGTCCTCTGGACAGTAATGACAGGAAATCAGTTAAAATATATCGTGATACAGGTGCTTGCCAATCCCTTATGCTGACCAGTGTTCTAGGCTCTTATGTTAATTCCTCTGATGAAACTGTAATCTTACAAGGTGTGGGGAATAATTACTTCTCTGTCCCTCTGTGCAGAGTGAATTTAGAGTCTGGTTTTGCTAATGGTTCCGTTATGGTTGGGTTGGTTGAGACACTCCCAATGTCAGGTGTAACTTTCTTACTTGGAAATGATATTGGTGGAAGTCAAGTGTGTCCAGCTCCTCAGTTGTCTAGTGAGCCAGTGGCTGCGTCCCAGGATTGTGATGTCCCTGATGTTTTCCCTGCATGTGCTGTCACTAGGGCTAAGTCTAAAGTTACTGGTGATTTAGAGGATAATGATGATGATGATGTTATCCTAGCTGACACTTTTCTTGCTAATTTGGACCACTCACCAGATGAGGCAGTACCCCGTAGTGTTGATAATTTGTCTCGTCAAGAGTTGGTTGAGTTGCAGGTTGCTGACCCTGAGTTGAAAGGTCTAGCTAACTCTGCTTGCAGTGAGGAAGAGTCAGCTGGTGCTTCTACTTGTTATTATATAAAGTCAGGAGTACTTATGAGGAAGTGGAGAACCCCAACAGCATCAGCCGACTGTGAATGGGAGGTTGTACATCAAGTTGTCATCCCTCGTGTTTGTAGGCAGGATATCATTAGAGTGGCTCATGATTCCAGTTTGGCAGGACACCTTGGAGTGAGGAAGACTGTGGCACGCATTTTGAATCACTTCTACTGGCCAGGTATCTTCAGGGATGTTTCCTGGTATTGTAAGTTTTGTCACACCTGTCAAGTAGTGGGGAAGTGTAATCAGACCGAAAAGGTTGCACCTCTAGTTCCCATTCCTCCTTTTGAGGCGCCATTCACCCGTGTGTTGGTGGATATTGTGGGCCCTCTTCCTAAGACTTCTTCAGGATTTTCTTATGTGTTGACCCTGATTGATATGGCTACTCGTTATCCTGAAGCCATTCCACTTAGAAATATCTCAGCAAAGAACGTGGTTAAGGAAATGCTGGGGTTCTTCACAAAGTTTGGTCTGCCCAAGGAGGTACAGTCAGGCCGGGGAAGTAATTTCATGTCAAATGTTTTCAAGCAGTCTCTGAAAGAGTTGGGCATCACCCAGATCACGTCTTCAGCTTACCATCCCCAGACCCAAAGAGCGTTGGAGAGATATCATCAAACACTCAAATCGATGCTCAAGAAATACTGTTTGGAACATCAGAAAGACTGGGATAAAGGTCTTCCATTCGTCGTATTTGCCGCAAGAGAATCTCCAAATGAATCACTGGGCTTCTCACCTTTTGAACTACTGTTTGGCCATGAAGTAAGAGGACCCCTTAAGCTACTCAAGGAATGCTGGCTGTCGGAGGAAGATGACATCAACCTGCTGGAGTATGTGATGAAGTTCAAAGAACGGCTGTCCACTGCTTTACAGCTGGTGAGAGAGAATTTAGGAGCTGCTCAGGAGAAGATGAAGACTTGGTATGATAAGGAGTCCAGGTTACGCCACTTTCAGCCAGGAGATCAGGTTTTGATTCTGCTACCAGTTCATGGGCAACCTCTTCAAGGCAAGTTTAGTGGTCCTTATTTCGTGGAGAAGAAAATCAGTGATGTCAACTATGTCATCGCCACACCAGATCGTAGAAAGAACAAGCAACTTTGTCACATCAACATGCTAAAGTTATATCACAGGCGGGACGAAAATAATCCAGTCTGCACTGTAGCTGTTCCACCCGAGTCTGCAAGTGAAGCTCTCCCATGCAGCATGAGCCTGAGTGATAGTTTGGGGAAGAATCCTGATATCATGAATGATCTCCAGACTAAGCTTTCTCATCTACCTCCCGAGGAAAGGCAAGAGTTTTCGGCATTACTGCAGGAGTACCCGCAAGTGTTCCGTGCCACTCCAGGAAGAACCACTGTGTTGATGCACGATGTCGATGTTGGAGACGCAAAGCCAATTAAATTGCCTCCTTACCGTGTGAACCCAGTGAAAGTTCCTCTCATCCAGAAGGAGCTTGGCTACCTGTTGGACCACAAGATGATTGAGCCCTGTCAGAGCGAGTGGAGTTCTCCTGTCACTCTAGTCCCTAAGCCAGGTGGGTCACAGCAGCTTTGCATTGACTACAGACGTGTTAATCAGATAACCAAAACAGACACTTACCCTCTCCCTCGCGTGGAAGATTGCATAGACAAGATCGGAAAGGCTAGGTACATAAGTAAGTTTGATTTGTTAAAAGGATACTGGCAAGTACCTATGACTGAACGTGCTAGGGAGATCTCATGTTTTGTAACACTAGGAAAGAAAATGTTATTGCAGATTGCTTATCTAGACTTTAGACAGATTATTTTAGAGTAATAAGAAATTTCCTTTGTAAATTTCTTTTTTCTTTGTGGGGAGGTGTTACATAGTCTATGATTTCATCATCCTTTGTGTAATTTTAACGCACAGTATGCTGCATGTTTGGTCACGAGCGTGTTCTGCCTCAGTCTCCCCCTTCTACCGTTATAGTAGAGTAAGTCGTCCTTTCTGTTGTTCAGTGCGGGATTTTCAGCTCTTTGTCCCCATGGCTTCATTTGCGCGTCCTTCTTACAAGTTGTATCAAGCTCTGCTGGCCCCTATATAATGAGCTCAGTCTCTGCATCATTGCCACTTAGATCTGCTCCTCATTTTGTTCACATCTCTGTCCTCCCCTGTACAGTTATTGTTGTGAGTGCTCAGGAAGTCTCCAACCATCTAGCAGCTGTGTACTTTGAGTATAACTGTTGTTGCATTTTTTCTTGTGCTGTGTAGCATAAGGTTAATTCTTAGGCCTAGTGAGGTTTTTTTGTGATTTGTGTAAGGGTTCTTTTTGTCAGTCATTTTTGATAATATTTTGTATCTGTAATAATTTATCTTGCATTAACTGAGCATTACCCTGTGTATTTTCATTTTATCAGGGATGACTTAGGTAAATTTACTTTTGCTAATTTCACGTTAATAGAGGCTATTGCAGTTAACCATATATTTAACCTGTTTTTTGCCATTACATTATCCTTATGAGTCCTGAATGTTTTGTTGTTAGTTTGAGCATTAAACTTTAACTTGTAATTTTACCTAACTCTTTGTTTTGAACCTGGAACTTTACGGGACAGTAGTGATTTTTAGTATTCTCACTTAAAGTATACATTATCTTTCTCTGTTCCGTAACAATATATATATATATATATATATATATATATATATATATATATATATATATATATATATATATATATTTATGTAAACTACTTCCTCTACAAGTAAGAAGGAATGTTGCCTCCCTTGCAATATTTTACAGATATTTTTATAGCAAATGCTTAGACGAAGTTGCGTCCATTGTGCCACCTCTCTATGCCTTCCCTCGTGCTACACGGGCATCTGGTAGCGATCATGAATGGAATGTCACACAGTCATATTGCAGAGCTGCTGGCTATCAGAATTCTTTTATTTCCCAAACTTCATCTCTCTGGAGCTCGCTTCCCCAGAGTTGTTTCCCCTCAAACTTCAACCTACAGCTGTTCAAGTCCAAATGTTACAGATTTTTTGTGAATGAGGGATGCCAGTAATGTGGTGTATGGATTTTTCTTGTATTCATTTGTTTATCCTTCCTCTGTTATATTTATATATATATATATATATATATATATATATATATATATATATATATATATATATATATATATATATAATCATAAATGCCACTGTTATCAAGAAGGTAAATATAGGAAGTGACCATAGAATGGTGGGCTGCACAGTCAGATTCAGTTTTAGAAGTGAAAGAAAGATGATTTAATAATAAGATATGCCCAACAGAAGTAAGTGAAAACAAAGCAGCCTTTAAGTTAGAACTAACGAACAGATTTCACGCTCTAAATTATGCTGAGTGTGACATTGATGAGTTCAATGATAGACCAATAAATGTGCTAAGAGAATCTGCTGAGGTAGGAGGGGAAGCTAATAGCCTACAATCAAAGCCAAGAAGTATTCAGGAAAGACACTCGGGCTCATGAAAAGAAGAAAGCAAATGGTAGTAAGAGCAAAGAAAGACGTAATAGAACGAGTGGAATTACTGTAAATAAGCTTCTGAACAAGAGATAAAGAGAAGAAAAGAGAAAGAGAAACATGGATCAGATAAAAGAAACCATCAAAAAAGGAAAAGGTCTGAAAAAGGTCAGAAGTAAAAAGGCACTAGGAATGCAACAAATTACATCACTAAAAGACAAAAACGGAGAAGTCATTAAATGCAGAGATAAGATGCTAAAGAAAGTTGAAGAACTTTAAAAAAATGCATGCATCAAAGACAATAGTACCATAGCTAACTTTTCATTTGACACATGTCAAATACTGGTAACAATAGACGAAGTAAACATTTCTCTTAATAAAATGAAAAGAGAGAAGGCCCCAGGACAAAATGGAATAGCAGTAGATTTACTGTCGGACGCAGGAGTAGAAGTACAAAACAGCCTCGCCCAATTATTTACTAAGTGTATTAAAAAAAAAAAAAAAAAAAAAGCATTCCCAAAACATGGGATAATGCAATAGTCATTTTACTTTACAAAAAGGCGACTCAAACAATATTAGTAACCATCGACCCATTAGCTTATTATCAGTTATTTACAAACTCTTCACTAAAGTCCTAATGAGCAGAATAACAAATTTGGAAACCAACCTAGTTACAGAGAGGTATTCAACTACTGATCAAATAAACACAGTAAATCAGCTAATTGAGAAAACTACAAAATATAATGAACCACTGTGCTTAGGTATTGTTGATTATGAAAAGGCTTTCGACTCAGTGGATCACATAGCAATTTTAAATTCATTGCGAGAACAAGGAGTGAATGAGAACATTGTAAAACCCCTCGAGTGCATGAAGAGGTAACTGGTATAGTTAAGTTACATAAAGACTCGGGAAAAAATAAGACTGAGAACGGTGTACGTCAGGAAGACTCAGTTTCACCAAAATTATTTACAGCATGCCAAAACAATACTTCCAGAAACCTAGACTGGGAAAACAAAGAAGTAAACATAGATGGAGTTAAAGCTAAATCATTAAGGTTTGCAGAGGACATTGTTCCAATATCAAAAACCGCAGAGACGTTGCAAAAAATGTTAAATGACCTGAACAGAGAAAGTCTCAAAGTAGGGCTAAATATGTTTAATCCAGATCACTGAAGAGAGTCATCAGAATAAGGGAGGAAATTCTTGAAGAAGTCGAGGAGTATAACTACTTGCAGCAAATACTAAAACTAACCAAAGACCATGATAGCAAAATAAAAACAAGCATTACAATTGTATGGAACGCTTTCGGTAAACATAGTGACATAATGAAAATTAGCTTGCCAATAGGCCTATATATATAAAACGAAATGTATATAGCGAATGTTTATTTCCAGCAATGACATGATTGTCAGGCCTGGAGACTGACAAAATCGATGGAAAAATCAACTAATCAGTGCTGAAAGAGGAATGGAAAGGTCAATGTTGGGAATATTTTTAAGAGGCAGAAAAAGATCAACTTAGGTGATCCAGCAGACTAAAGTCAAAGACATTATAGATGTTATAGAAGAACAGAAATGGAGCTGAGCCGGTTTTATGTATATATATATATATATATATATATATATATATATATATATATATATATATATATATATATATATATATATATATATATATATATATATATATATATATATATATATATATATATATATATATGTGTGTGTGTGTGTGTGTGTGTGTGTGTAGATAGGTAGACAGATAGGTAGATAAATAGGTAAACAGACAAATAGATAGACTGATAGGAAGAGAGAGCTATATAGGTAGATCACAATGTTTGTTTTTACTTCCATCAGATTACTCTCTTTATTGTAATATTACTATATGTGGCTTATTTCATTCAGTATTGGCATATAATCTCTCGATCTAGCGAGTTTACATTCATCCCTCAAGGCGTTCACTACGAGTGTCTTTTGTAAGTTTAAAAGACTTCTGCTCTAATTGAATACACTAAAAAGAGCGTCAACGGAGTCAGTGCAGTAAGCTTTTCCTTCTCATTCAAGGCTTTGACGTTTTTCTGTATTATTAATGCGAACAGCAGATAATTTAATAAAATTCTGGAGAAATAATTCGATTTGCAGGAGTGAGATATAGCCTCCATTAACTACCTGACAGATTGAAGTGTCCTTAGTTTAATTGTCTAATTGTGGTCTGATTGAAAATAAACTAACGCAATTGGCCTAGACAAGTTCAGCATTCCCACCATGTTTACAGTGGATGATTACCAGCCGTGATAGCGAAGCTGATATTGTTTTCAATTTTGCTGTGTGTCTGTCTGTGTGTCTGTTAGCACGATAACTTCGCAACCACTCAAGATACCATCACAAAATTTTACATGTATATAGTGGGGAAAAAAAAGTTGGATCACGAGTTGGAATTGGTGAAAGTTGGTCAAGGTGTGTGTGTGTGTGTGTGTGTGTGTGTGTGTGTGTGTGTGTGTGTGTGTGTGTGTGTGTTACCGCTCAAGATATCATCACAACATTTTACAGGTGTGTAGGAGGTATGAAAATCTCCTACGAGTATTGTTTTCAGTTTGTCTGTCACTCTGTCTGTGTATCTGTTAGCATGGCAACTTCGCAACCGCTAGATGTATCATCACAAAATTTCACAGGTGTGTTGTAGGGATAAAAATCTCCTACGAGTTCGGAAACAATGAAAGTAAATTAAGGTCTGTGTGTTTGTTACCGCGATAACTTCGCAACTGCTCAAGATATCATCACAGAATTTTACAAGTGTGTAGTAGGGATGAAAATCTACGAGTTCACAATTGGTGAAAACAAGTCATGGCCAAGGGCATATTCCGAGCCGCGCCAGATATGTATCGGCTCGCCACTGGTGTGATTCCCCTCTTGGAGGGGCCTCTAGTTGTTCATGCTTCTGTACACTCGTAAGTTTGTTTGTTTGTTTGTATAGCCACCCTCTACCTACACCTCTCTAAAGAGAAAAGTCGTCGTTGGGTTTCACACCGAACGAAAAAATTGTCGTCCAGTGTTAGTGTGTGAAACCTTGGCTATGATTCCCCACCAGCACTGGTAGGTGGGAAGGGTGAGGAGACACCGGAATTATAGCTCATCACTGTAATACGAACATCGGGACTCAGGTATATAACTGCAATGGTTCTTGGCGTGGTTCATGATGATGATGTGTCTGAACCGACTCTTTCCAAATGATGGGAGCGGTCACATACATACCGGTGTCACTTATGTGTTCGTGCATGGAGAAAGTACCCTATGCCACATCCCTGGTCACTGGACATATTATACTAAACAGGTAATTTCATTATGTACAGATATAAATTATTCCCTGTATCCGTCATAGGAAATTGCCTGTTTAATATTATCTGCCAAAGTTCATGAATGTGGTTTAATGTATAATGTGCACAGGGTACTTTGTGTATGCACGAACTTGGTAGAACTCGGTAAATGTGATACGTGGATAGTCAGTAATACCTTTCATCTACTACAATACTCTTCGTCTCTAATATTACTTATGTTATATCGTTCCCTCAGTAATACTGTTCACCACCCATCAAGGTCATACAATTGCAGTGGCTGGTGGTGTGTGCCGTGCTGGCGTGTGTGAGTGGGTTTTCGCCGTATGATCGCGGTGGCCACAACACCAGCCACGTGGCCATCGACCGGCTGTTGACGCTGGGACTGCCTGAGAATTTGGACGTGTGGCTGCCCACCGACCCAGGCACACACAAGGTCTTTTACTTCCTGGACGGTTTCGGTGGCATCATACCTGGGGCTGCGTATGATGATGTAAGTATGGGTACCCATTGCCGTGTTCTGATTATACAATCCTTTTGCTGCACGGAAGTTATTACACGAGTGCATGTGGAGCGATAGCGGGTGTTGTTTTAAACAATGTGTGTGTGTGTGTGCGTGTATGTGTGTGTGTGTGTGAGGGACAGCCCAAAACGAAGCTAATAGTTTTCTTGATGAACTGGTCAAGTGTCATTGTCGCAGGGGTAGGTCAAACTTTGACCCAGAAAAATCGATATAAACAGTTTTTGACACCAAACTTGGAGGAAGTGTGGACGATAGGGAAAGAATAGAGATTCAGATTCGAAACCACTTAGTCAAAGGTCAAAGTTACAGGATAAGATCAAAGTTCGTCCCATGTGTGTGTTTGTTAGCAAAATAACTCACGAGAGTTTTACTCGATTTCAACCAAAGTTGGTGCGACGGTTGCTGGTCCAACAAGTTGTTAACTTGTTTTTGGAGAGTAATAGCTCAAAGGTCAACTTCATAGGTTATGGTAAACTTAAATGTTTTATTTCAATTATACTATACCTGCGGAAGTGTTAAGGATAAGGCAAGAATGAAAAAATAATAATTTTGAAAAAAATCAGCACAAAGTCAAGATCAAAAAGAAAGGTCAAACACCAAGGTCACATAGCAAAATCAACGTAAACAGTTGTGATCTTGTTTGGAACAGACATGGGAAAATCATTAAGGATAAGGCAAGAACGAAAGGATCAAGAATAATCAGTCAAAGGTCAAGGTCACAGGGCACAATCAAAGTCTGGCCCGTTTGAGTGTGTCAAGAAAGTCAATATTTTTTTTTTATTTTGTTTCATCAATCATGGAGGATGAATTGAGGGTCACCTATGACGTAGATAGATTATTCTTCAGAAGAATAGGTCATGGTCATTTGACAAGGCTAGCTTAAACAGTTTTTTATCCAATATAGATACAGATATTTGATTATGGGAATATTGAAAGTATTAGGTCGCAGGAAAAGGTCTGAGGTCAAGGTCTCTGGACAAATTCAGCTTAAACAGCTTTGATCTTATCTGAACTGAAGTGAGTGGGGGGTTAATCATGAATGAAGGAATACGATTTTGAAAGTAATCTGAGGAAGATCAAGATCACAGACAAATATTAGATCATTAAACCAGTAGCTGGGCATGATGGTTCTCACTCTCAGTGATCTCAGTGTGTGTTCGTACCTAATTGTTCTTACCTAATTGTATCCTTACAGGAATGAGTCAAGTTCGTACTGTCCCGTGTCTTAAACCACATTTATCGTACATATCCTTAAATTTGTGAATTGTTTTGGCACACACTATTTCATTCGGTAGTGCATTCCACTGATCAATTGCTCTATTTGGGAAACTAAATTTCCTTACGGCTTTATCACCTCTCGTTTTATGCAATTTTTTGCAGTGTCCTATTCCTGATGCTTCCCCATACGTTAAGTAATCATTTATGTCTATTTTCTCCTTCCCTGATATGCATTTATATAGCATAATCAAGTCACCTCTTTTCCTTCTCTCCTGTAGTGTTGGTAGATTCAGTTTATTTAGTCTTTCTTCATAGCTTAGATCCCTTAAGCTTGGTATCCATCTTGTAGCGACCCTTTGAACTTTTTCAATCTTGTCTATGTGTTTTTGAGATCAGGACTCCAGACTACTGATGCATATTCCAGGGTTGGTCTGATGATTGATGTCATTATCTTTCTTAGCATGTCTTCATTTATGTATGTGAATGCTATTCTCATATTTGCAAGCAGTGTATACATGTTCCGTTCCTTCTCACTGCTGTGGTCAGCTGGAGATAGTCTGTTATTGACAATCACACCTAGGTCCTTCTCTCTTTCTGATGTGTGTAGGGTTTTATTTCCTAATGTATAATCCCAATCTGGTCTTTTTCCACTTTTACCAAACTTGATTACATGACACTTGTCCACATTGAATTCCATTTGCCATGTATTACTCCATTCATGAAGTTTATTTAATTCTTCTTGTAGCTCTTTACAAGAGTCTGTGTTAGTAATTCTCCTTTGTATTTTTGCATCATCTTCAAACATATTTAGATAGCTTCCATTTCCAGCGTTACTGTCTATATCATTTATATACACTAAAAACATGACTGGTGCCATCACTGAGCCCTGTGGTACTCCACTAGTCACTTCTTTCCATGATGAGTAATTTCCCCTTAGTACTGTTCTCATTTTTCTTTTCATGAGAAAATCTTTCATCCAACAATACAGTTTTCCTCGAATTCCTCCTTGATGGTACAGTTTCCATAAAAGTCTTTGGTGTGGTACTGTGTCTAATACTTTCTTGAAATCTAAATAGATACTGTCCACCCATCCTTCTCTTTCCTGAAATGTGTCTGTTACTCTGTCATAGTAGCTCAACAGATTAGTAACACATGATTTTCCTTTTCTGAAACCAAACTGTCTTTCTGTTATCATATTGTGTTCTTCTGGATGATTTACCCAAGCTTTTCTTATAAGCTTTTCTAATACCTTGCTTACAACACTGGTTAGTGATACTGGTCGGTAGTTACGTGGATTTTGTCTATTCCCTTTCTTGAATAAGGGAATAATGTTTGCTTTCTACCAAATATTAGGTAGTTTACCTAGACTCAAGGATTTCTTGAAAATTAAATATAATGGTTTACTTAACTCCTTTGCACATTCACATAGCACCCAACATGAAATTTCATCAAGACCATTTGCTTTTCCTTTGTCCAATTTACTTAGCTCCTCCTGTATTTCTTTTTCTGATGTTTGTATATCTGGTAGTATGTGTGGGCATGCATGTTCCACATAATCCCTCTCAAAATTTTTTTCCTCTGTAAAAACTGATTGGAAATTCTTGTTTTGGTGCTTCACAAATATCCTTCTCTTGTGCATAGATGATTCCATCGTCCGTAATGGATTGTATTTTATCTTTTACTTTGGTTTTGCTTCTGATATAGCTGTAAAATAGCTTTGGTTGATCACTACTTTTATTTATGATATCCTCCTCAAACTGTTTTTGGGCTTCCCTCCTTGTTCTTGTATAATCGTTTCTTGCCTGTTTGTAATTATTATATGTCCTTTCACTATTGTGTCTTCTGTATCGATTCCACAACAAATCTTTTCTTTCTTTTAATTGTTTACATTCTGTATTGAACCATTTCTTTATTTTCTTTTCTGCTTCTTTGTGATGTGGGATGTACTTCTGGACTCCTATTTCATAAAGTTCACAGAATTTTTCATATATAGTATTTAAATCTTGTCCTCTAAGCTCCTTTTCCCAAGCAATTTCTAAGAAGTACTTCTTTAGGTCATGATACTTTCCCTTTTTATAGTTTAGGCTCTTTTTGTAACTTCCATTACTGTTATCTATGTCATATGCAATCCTAATGTTGCAATTTAGTACTGCATGGTCGCTTTTGCCGAATGGAGGGTGATATATTAAATTGTCAATATCGTTTTCTTGCCTAGTAAATATGAGATATAGCATTGAGGGTACATCGAGTCCTCTTTTTCTGGTGCTTTCCCTTACATGTTGCGTTAGGAAAAACTCTTGCACAAGATCCAGGAGCTTTTGGTCCCAACAGCTTTCTTGGCTTATTATATCTAGAGTATTCCAATTTATGTTTGTATTAAAATCTCCGGTTAGTATAATTCTTTTTTTTTTCGCTTCCATTTTATGTAGTATTGCTCTTAAACTCTGAATTGTACTCTCCGCCAGGTCCTCATATTCGTTTCTTTCCCATGTGTGTGATCTGGGTGGCATGTACAAATTGGCTAAAATTACTTTCCCTTCAGATGTATTTATCTCTACTGCAATCAGTTCTACTTGTGAGGGTATATCTAATTCTATTTCTTTGAATTTTAGATTTTTCTTAGTTAATATTATAATTCCTCCTCCTTTTTTTAAGTTCCTATCTCTTCTCCATATATTATATTCCTCTAATGAGTCTAAGTTTAGGATGTCATTCGATATCCTTGGTGTTAATCTTGTTTCAGTTAGGCATATTATACGTGGTTCATTTTCTCTGACATAATCATTCATCTCTAATAATTTAGATACCATTCCATCCACATTTGAGTACATCAACTTAATCATCTTGTTTATATACTTGTCATGATTTGGTTCTACTACCTTCCTCCTTTTTATTCTCTCCTGTGTATGTACCACTTTCGTACCTGCAATCCAATTACTTTGTAAAAAAATGTGTTCTTCTCCTCTGATCTTCCTTCATTTTTTGTTTTTGCTTCCTCCCTCTTCTCTTTCAGTAATTCCAGTTCCTCTTGTGTTAGGCATCTTTTTCTCCATACATTTTTGAACTTCTCTTTTTCCATATGATTCTTTGCATTCTTTAGTATCTCCTCCACGATGTTTACACTCTGGAAGATTACCTTTAGGGGTCTTGACTTAGGGGTCTCTCGTATTTCCCTAACCTTTTGTGTTCTTCTATGTCTTTACTATAGATTTCCTCTGATACTTCTTTCAATATGCCCATTACATTTCTTTACTTTCACCATTTCAGCATACGTGGTTTCCACATCATTTTTGTAGCTTTGCACAGCTTCATTCACTTGTGTTATCTTCTCCTCAGTATCACTGCTCTGATCTATCAGGCTGCTTACTTGCCTAATTGTCTCTGTATCACTTTTGAACTCTTCCATAATACTCTCGTGCTTGACTACTGTACTTGCCATTTCACTAATTTTCCTCCTAAGTGTACCCACTTCATTTGTTAGCTCTCCTATGGTTATGTCTTTCTTGTTGACTTCCTTTCTTAATTTTTCTATTTCTTCCTTTTGCAAGTGCATCTGTTTCTTAATTTCATCAATCTCATTTTGAAAAGCCGTCTCAAGCCTGTGTACTCGCTCAACCAGTTTGTTATGAGTCTCCATTTCAACCAGTTCTTGGTAGAAATCATCGTCCTGCTTTCTACCTTTATCCCTTTTCTTTTCCAAATTTGCTTTACTAAAGTATGTGTTCATGTTGCAGTACTAAAAGCACATATGGTACTTACATTCCCTGGGGCAGATTGTAGACTAAACAACGATCAGCTGACTGTGCGCATTCTTACTCTAATTTGTTTTCTTTTCTGTTTGAACAAGTCTTGCTTTAAAACTTTTTTTTTTTTTTTTTTTATTAGAACACCATTTGGTCTAACCTGGTACAGAGCTTGACTCATATAAAGATAAAATTGAGTAATGCCTCTGGCCAAGTTGGCCGTGTATGGAGCGATGTCGGCGTGCGTCTGGTCTCCTCCGTGCCTTGTGTTTGTGTGTGTGTGTGTGCTGTGTGTGGTTGTGCATGAACAATATCGTCCGTCATTAGCGAGAATTAAATACAAATTTAATTTTACTGGAACAAGTGATCAATGAGTCATGCTTAAAAAATTTTCGGTGCCTCGATTGCTTTTCAGCATAGTGGAAAGGTCTTACGGTAGCCATAAGGCAAATTATATTCTTGCTACCTCATGGTCACTGTGTTCTTCTACCCTCAGGCATTATTTTTAGATCTTTCAGGCTGTCATTTTCAGCTTAAGGCGGTCCTCTCGAAATGTAAATAGCGCTAGTCACTTTAAATAGCTGATGTTCAGAATGATCCTGCTTTCAAGACATTAACTCTCTAAGGAGCAATGTTACAAACTTTATAAGAACGGAGGAAGGAAAACACACACACACAAAAAATACTTAATACACCAGATTACATGTGTCCTCCATTCGTAAAAGAAAAAAGTATCATTTGGATTTGAACAGCTAAAGGTTGAAGTTTGGAGGGAAACAACTCAGGGGAAGCGAGTTCCATTGAGATGCAGTTCGGGAAATAGCGGCCATTTCCAAGGATGGGTGGAAATAGGTGTGATATCTAATGTGCATGTAGTGTGGTGCAGACAGTTGAAGGTAGAGGTATTTTGAGAGTATGCTGGCTTACTCACTGTGTCAGTGAAAGCACGGAAAATGTTCAGCAGTCGGAGACGATCAGGACCACGTCCTAAGGGCTGGTGAAACGGTAACTCCAGCCTTCCTTGACACTAGCTTGCCATCCCCCTCAGGACTACCGCCCTGTTCGACTGGTGCTACAGTCTACTCCCTATAAACCAGCCAGTTTAATTCGGCTGATACTCTTACCATTTACCTGTACAGTGTTAATCTCGTCAGTCCGTTGACTCATTTTTGCTTTTCCAGAAGTGAGAATCAATTTCTCTCTCTCTCTCTCTCTCTCTCTCTCTCTCTCTCGGTTTCTTTTTGATGTTCCACCCAACGTTCGTTGTCAAGGCCTCATGACTATTTTGGGACCGATTGGCCTGAAAGCTGCGGTACGTGTACGGCACATGGACCAGGTATTTCCAGACTTTTACACCACTGGACCATCAAACTCCCATTTTGGTTGTATGGGTACTACACAACGTAGTAAATTTAATGATTTTTTGGACTGCAAGAACCATTTAGTTCGTAACTCATCATAAAGCAAGCTGAGACTGACATTACTTTGAGTGCGTGAATATTTCAGGATCTTTTAATTTTATTTATGTGTATATACAGTATATATATATATATATATATATATATATATATATATATATATATATATATATATATATATATATATATATATATATATATATATATAATTTTAAAAAAATGAATGAACAAAGATGGAAGAAATAAATAAAATACAGAAAGAGAGAATGTTTATATAAATTAAATAAAGAACATTTTCATTAAAAATGAAAGAAGCCAATGAATGAATAAATGAACGAATGGTAGAGTCAACAACGAACGAAGTAAGGAAGCTTGAATATGTAATCAAGTAGCTACACAGGAAGATACTAAGACCACACACATCTGTCGATTAATAATTATAATAAAAAAGGCATTAATGATAGCAGGAAGCCATGTTCCATATTCGCAAAGGTAAAACCACTTCACTAAGACCTCTTCACTACAAAGACTTATTTTTTTCTTGTTACCGCCAGGCCGTTTTACTCAATTCAAGTGATTTCTTGTATTAAAATGCGAGATGAAGACCGTCTCTAACCCCATCCATTTGAAAATCCCACCTAAGCTACATAAAACAAACTCTTCGCAGGTGAGAACTATATATGAATATATCTATCTATCTATCTATCTATCTATCTATCTATCTATCTATATATATATATATATATATATATATATATATATATATATATATATATGATAAAGACGACGGCATGGCAGTTACCTTAATTTAGGAAACACACACACACACACACACACACACACACACACACACACACACACACACAAAGGCTAGTTCAACCGAACTTCGGGTTTTCGATATTTTTGTTGACTGTACTCACTAAATCTCTGGGACAGTGTTTCTTTTTTTTCTTTGGGTATACGCACCCCATAGGAGTAAGAAATATGAAAGCCTGGGATGTGAAATATGATTACCAGTTCAAAAACATATTTAGATAATTATGCAGCGCTCATATCTTTAACGAATTATGGTGTCACCTATTTACTGTTTTCCTCCTTCTGTTTGTGACCACCAACTTACCAGCGCTCCTACACATCAAAACAAAGACCACGCACCTTCTGGATGTAAATGATGACAAGTGTGACACCCGCCTCACTTCATAAAAATCACTGATGAAATGACACACTCAGAGGGAGTCTGTTTGTTGAACTGGAATATATCGCGAATAAAGTTGTCTCCGGCATTTAACTTTTTCAGTCTTCACCAAACACTTCTTGACTTATTGCATCACTGGAAATCAGTTTAAGTTCAGTCATTCTTATTCTTTTCCTAGAACCATTTCACTTCTCTGTGTGTATGTGGAGAGGAGATAAGTCTAAAATGTTGAAAGCCAGATATTAAGACAGTTCTGACATGGGATGCAAGAATATAATTTGTCATCTGAAGGGATGTATCCATTGAATAAATAGAGAATTTAGAATGACTGGCAAAGAAATAGATATTAAACTCATCACTTGTAATATGACCCATGATTATTTTGTTATTATCACTAATCCTTTCAGTTGATTTTTTTTGCAATTCCTTACCACTCGGGCGCGGCGATTGCAGCTGTATTATAAGGACCTCACGATCTCAAGGCAAGAAATTTTGGTATGTTTGCAGCACATATAGTTAAGTATTAAATTCTGACTGCAAGAAGTGAGTGGGAAAAAATTATTTCTCTTTGGGGGTATTTAACCCGTACCGCGCTGGGCAAAAAAGAAAAGTGGTACCCCCTCTATGCCGGCCGATTTTTTTTTTTTTTTTTTTGGGGGGGGGCTAAATGGGCTTAACACATCAATTAAAGATCCCTGGCACTAACAAAAGTAAACACTAAAGCCAGAAACTTGGTTCAATCAAGTCAGGTTGGTGCCACTCTACCTGTGAAATCTTCAAGGTTACTGAGAGAGCAGAACGGCTGCGAGCTTGAGAAGCGATTTCGAATTTTATTTTCTGGCCAGATGGGCTTAATACATTAACATAAGATCCCTGGCAACGTTAAAAACGTCGCCAAAGCCAGAAAGTTGGTTGAATCGAGTCAGGTTGGTGCCACTCTACCTGTGAAATCTTTGAAGTTACTGAGAGAGCTGAGCGTCTGTGAGCTTGTGAACCGATTTAGAATGTTTTGTGGGTAAATGGGCTTAATACATCAGTATAAGATCCCTGGCACTAATAAAAGTTATCATCAAAGTCAGAAAGTAGGTTGAATTGAGTCAGATTGGTGCCACTCGACCTCTGAATCTTCAAGGTTACTGAGAGAGCAGAGCAACTGTGAGCCTGTGAAGACTCACTCCCACGAGCGTAGCAAAGATTGTCTGATGTTAGTAAGATATGTTATTACCTTCCCATTTACTTCGATTGCTTGCAATGACTTCTCAAAACTGCAAGATGTAGATCTACGTCACCGGCGTTTTTGAAGGGGAAGTTGATCTTCGTCGCTACCGTGGTATGGGTTAAAGAATCGGCCATGTCGCCCACGGCAATCTGTTTACCAGCGATCTCTCCGAATGGCCGCGTTGTTTACCAAACATTGCGCCGAATGCACACGTCAGTGTATCGTACATACTGGAATGTTCGCAAGGAATGAAAACACTAAAAACTGCGTCAAAGCAATGGGAAACTTAACGATTTAACCAAACTTAACAGATCCTAATGTAATCCATCTTTTAACAACCACTTTTCAAATTTAACAACCTGTGTTAGGAATGTTTGATATGGGCAGGTACTGCTTGACGTTGGCAGAACATTTATGCATTTTAAGACCTCATTTACAGTTTTCGGAAGTAAGTTTATAAAAATGCCCGGTGGCCAAGGTAATCCAGGAAAAAGAAGAGCAAGTAACCTATGAAAGACCCATTTCAATAGAGAATATGGGAAGGCCGAGCCCTTATGGTAAAGAATGAATGATATATATTTTTTCGGTTTAGGAAAAACTTCCCGTATTTGAAAAGTCTAGTAAAAGTTGTATGTAACCTCAATAGTTGGGGATGCGTACGAGTACCTTAAAGCTGAATATGACAGCCTGGAAATTAACATATAATTCTGTACGCCGTGTGGTACCCTATAAGAGGTTAAGAGCCCTATGTCACCCTGATAAATTATTGTTTTTGAACTTCTTCATCCTGAAGACGTAATTTTTATCTTATTCCTTCTACCAGGACATTATTTTACTCAGTTTAGGAGAGTGTCATAATTCTGAAGCGGTTAATGACAGAAATATCGAGTTGTTTCTCCTTAGGAGAATAAATTTATCTGGAAATTGAATGAGAAAAATAGAGAAGTAGTCTGATGGAGGGAATTAACTTCTCCAAAAGGAGGTTCTCTTAAACTAAGGAAACTCACGTCGTAGCGGCAAAAATTAAGTTCAAATGACATGGTCTGACTGATGTGGATAACCGTACACAGACGATGGACCACATAGCCTCTCACGGTATTGCTGTGGTGCTGCTGTGGCGCATCACGCTGCCCCTTAACCCGGTGGACAAGGTGCCAATCTTCGTGTCTGTCATGGAGTGGGCAGAGCAACATCTAGAGGCCACACTACACAGGAACGGCATCCCGGAGTCTGTTCACCTTGACCTGGAAAACATCGTCTGTAAGTATTATACTGATTGTGTGTGTGTGTGTGTGTGTGTGTGTGTGTGTGTGTGTGTGTGTGTGTGTGTGTGTTTATGCAAGGAAGAAGGAACCAAAGGCCAAACGCCGGCAAGATTGTTCCTTCCAAGAAAAAAGAACAAAAACAAGAGAACAGAGAGAAATTCAAGATCCCTTTACCATGTGTTGGTAATTTTCCGACTTACACTCCCTGGTAGCCACAGAGGTATTCGGTTGCTGGATGCATCAGAGAAAATGCATGGCAGAATATTATGAGAGGGTGAAAGAATTCACAGAAAGGTTAGTGTGTGAGGAGCAGGGTGCATTCCAGGAGGGTAGGTGATGTGTTGGTCAGATACTTATGCTAAAATATCTACGAGAAAAGTTTTTGGACGTGGACAAAAAATTGTTCAAAGCATGTGTGGATTAGGAGAGAATATGAGGTACAGTAGATCGACAGGCACTGTGAAAGGCATATCCCCACTAAAGTCCACCCCAACACCAGGGTACGATATGTGAAAATGGGCAGAAAGGAGCCTGTTATCTCAGGATGTGGCATGCCTAAATTTTGTTTGACGCAGTTTGAAGTCATTACACTGTTGTATGGTGAAATAATCATTGCAGATAGCGATACATAAGAGGAAAGTTGTTTTCAGAATGTTTGTTCATATGTTTCTAAATCAGCGTTTCTTAAAACTTTTAAGGCAAGCGTCCTTTTCAGGAGCCATATATTCGGCAGACCCCTTTAAACTGTATACACTCAAATACGTCATGGTTTCATTACCAATTGTTTCACAGTTCAGATTTTACTACAGTCACCTCTTCGCCTTCCAGTTTATTCGTGTCTCGTCAAAGAGATCAATCATACTGGTTTTAGAGGCATGTGAGCGAAGTGAAATCTCTCTCTGATGGTTTGGTTCTCTCTGATAGAACATTTAATGCTGAATACCACCTGGTTAATATATATAGCTTAGGAAGGACTTCTGCCCTAAATTGTTTTAATTAACGTACGATTATATAGATTGATAGATAGATTCTATATATATATATATATATATATATATATATATATATATATATATATATATATATATATATACAGTATATATATATATATATATATATATATATATATATATATATATATATATATATATATATATATATATATATATATATATATATATATACCGTATATTCAGATCAGTTTCATTTTGTTTAGCAAGTAATACAATTGTACTGCCAGAACAATCCAGAATATTTGTAAAACATACATAAATCTACAGGAAGGGTGCTCATACCTCTCCGTCCGCCGCAGACTGACATTGACAAGACAGCCTCACCCGGCTCCGTTATTCCCGCTTCCTTTTTCCTACAGAGAGGGATGGCATACTGTCTTCACAGCTCAAGGGCTCAGGGAAAACAGTATATATTTCATCATTTTGTCATAGTTTTTTTATAATCTTGTCGCTGTGGTAGTGAATATAAACTAAAAATGTAATTTAACAGAATATGTGAATATAAAATCCACTAAATGAGATAAAGTGACAGCGATATATGTCGACTGCAGATGCAGTTCTTTTTTTATAATTATAAAATGCAGGTATTACTTATTTTGCAAACCAGAGTTGTTCGGCAGCCCCCTGAAACATTCCACGGACCTCCAGGGGTCTTCGGAGTTCGGCCTACACATTAGGAAATACGATTCTAAATGCATGGTGCTTACAGCGTCAGGATACTTTGTGGTAAGACTGTACTAGGAATAATTGGGACAGAGGATAGACTGCAAAAAGCTGTCTATTGTAAGCATCACGAAGTATGTGCATCTGCAAAGCTAATTTATGTGTTAGTGAAAGATACAGCTCTGCTCTTCGATTGAAATTGCAGAATCTGGCAGAAAGGTTTAGTGGTGTGTGTGAAAGACGAGATTATAGATGAATGTAAAGAATGGCTTCGTGGTGGTTTTTGGTGGAAGCCCAGCGACGAAATTATATTTTGAGACCAAGAGGTAAGAAAAAAAAATGTTCAGAGGATCAAGCTTTAAGGAAGTACTGCGAACACAGATGGTAGTATTGGAGATAAATTGAAGGAGAAGATGCAGCAAATCAATCAATCAATCAATCATTTCCTGTGGCACCCTCGGGGATGCATAGGGCCTCGATGAACTCACACCACCACATCCTATCTTGTGCTAACTCCTCAAGATCTCCCCAACACTCATCTCCAGCTTCCCGTCTCATTGTCCTCACCCACGTCTCTTTTGGCCTTCCTCTACCTCTCCTACCAAGTGCCACCCACCCTGGTGTACCTCGTACTATTCCCTGTCTCCTATACACATGTCCTAGCCACTTCCATCGTGAGAATCTAACATATTCATCGATCGGCTGCACTCCCGTTATTTCTCTAATTCTACTATTTGGTATCCTTTCCCACCACTTAACTCCTAATATTCTTCTAAGTGCTTTATTTTCAAACACCAAGAATTTATTTTCCATAGTCACTGTGCTGTACCAAGACTCGTGTCCATAAATTAAGATACTCCTAACCATTACCTTATAAAGTTTGATTTTTGTATGCACAGAAAAATTTTTATTATTCCAAATATTTTTAAGCATTCCCATTGCCTGATTAGCCTTCTTTAACCTTTCCTCGAATTCAAAGTTCAAAGAACCATCCTTGGCTAAATAAGTACCTAAATATTTAAACCTATCAACTTGCTTTACAACCATACCTCCAATTACACATTCCTGCCCATTTTCCATATTCATATTGATTATTTCAGTTTTTCCACAATTAATAACCAAACCCACCTTGCGACCTTCACTCACCAAACAGTCCAACACTCTCTGCAGCAAAGAGGGAAGAAAAAAAAAATGGCACGAGGATTAAGAGTAATAACGAGAAACGGGAGTACTATTGAAGAAAGCATTGCATAAATACCACTAAAATTCCCATTCTGTTTATCTGTATGCACCCTCAGATCAGCCGAAACGATGCATTACTGAGCAGCGGCTTTGAATCAACATGCCTAAAATGCGTTGACTTAAAGAATACGTAAAAAGAAAAGGATATCATCGGCCTCCAGTTGCCAAGAATGTTGTTAATGAACACTCGTCCATATGCTATATTATGCGGTAAATGTGGTGGAGCATTTCCGTGGAGTTTCATGTCTGCCCGCGCGCGCGCGCGCACGCACACACACACACACACACACACACACACACACACACACACACACACACACACACACACACACACACACACACAGCGAGAGAGAGAGAGAGAGTTTGTCTGTCTGTCTACCTGTTCTCTTTTCCAATCAAGGGGATGCGTATAGAGCTCATTTAACAGCACTGACAGGTGTAACTTCTTACGACGAACTTGAACATTTTAAACGTGTACATTACGTATGTTAAAGCAGCTCCTCTGATGACGAAGATTATAACTGATCATAAATACTCAGGGCAACATGGTGGAAAGATGGTAGCCAATTACTGTCGAAGTTTTTATTTCTATAACTATATTATTAGCTAAGGCGGGTTGGATGGGTAGACAAATTGGTGGGATGGGTGGGCAGGGTTGGTGAGTGGGTGGGTAATGGTAAAATAGGTCCATGGTTGGAATAGGTCCATGGAGAATACAACCTGGGGAAATGGGCCCAAGGAAGAAATGGGAATACCAGGGTCTTCTCCCACATGGAGTGGCCGTCCAGGGTCCCAGGTAATACGCGATCATGAGGTTTTACCCAGCCAGCCCCTGGTACCCATACTTGTTAGATCTAAAATTAACGTACAGGAGTGAAATGCTGCTAGTGCTTGAGTGAAAAGAATCTTGAAAGGAAGGTGTTCACATTTACCTCTTAAAGGACTGTGTGGTGACATGAAAGAAGTGATGTACAGATAAAATGATTCACGAAAAAGAAAAAAAAAAGTACTGTGGAGGTTGATGTGCAATATGAGAAAATAAATACACTCGGCGTTGGCTGAGTAACTAAACGAACCGAAGTGAAATACTGACCAACACAGAATAAGATAGTGTAATATGTAGGAGAGGAGAAAAGGAAGACCGAGAATGAGATGGATAAGTGTTATGCGAGATTATGTACAGGAGGCTGGTGTGTTGAGGGGGTATCGTTAGTGTTTATGGAGAAAAACGCCTGCAGGTACTTTTGTTAAAGCTATCCCCTCACACGATGCGGCGTCAGGCAGTACATAGACATATATACTCCATCTCGGTTAGAAAGAAAAAACTGTGTGTGTGTGTGTGTGTACTACTTCAACAGTAACCTTTACGCCGTCTCTGTCCTACCGACTATAGAACTGAAAGTTACCTCGTTGTCATTGTTATCATATTCTTGAACAACCAACAAATGTTACCAAACATTATGAAGAACAAAGCAACACAGCTTGCAGATCGGTAACCAGTGGAATCATTGGTTGACTAAACGCACTTCAACTGCAGATAAATCGTTGTGCCTTTGTAGCACCTGGTTTCCTGGGTCTGAGTTGAATCGTTACCAGTTGATATGAATGGATCTCACGGAGGGTTACCACAGTAGACTGTTTATTCAGACACCATGGTTTGAATATATATATATATATATATATATATATATATATATATATATATATATATATATATATATATATATATATATATATTGTACATACTAGTATCGTCATAAATACGAATAAGTTGGTTATCAGTACTATATAGTCTAATTTTCGATTATTTGGTTGTTTAAGTAAAATTTTGCAGTTTACAATTTTTTTTTAATACTATAATTCAGTAGTAGTTGGATTAATAATTACTACTATGGTTAAAGCATGATTTATCATCGTCGTACAGGAAATGAAGGAAGGAGCTGGATGCAATTTAATTTTTGAGCAAGAATAATGTTATTTTGCTTGAAGGCAAAAAAGATACCAGTGAAAGCACAGGACATTTATTTTTTTATTTTTTTATTTAATTATTTGTTTACTTACTTATTTCTTTTTTTAGATGTGGGAGTAAATTGGACTTGTCAACGGACCAAGAGAAATTAGCAGAGTTGGCCACTTACTTTTTTGGTCAGTTTTCCACTATACATAAAAAATTTCCATTTATTGGATCATTGGTCATATCAGTGTGTAAAAATTCACCATAGAAGGTGTAAACTTTTTAAAAATCAGCGGCAAAACTGGGACAAAGTCCTTATATATGGACCGATTTTGATCAAATTTTAACTGGAGATTCCTCTGAGCCTGGCACATATGGATAGGTGTCAAAAGTCAAAAACTCAGGCCACTAGGTGTTGCAGTAATCTGATATATTTCGAAAGTTTGCAAAAACTCAGGAAAAAAAATCTACGGTATAAGTGGGATAAAATCCGTATTTATGGACCAATTTTGCTCAGATTTTAAATGGAGATTTCTCTTAGCTTGGTCCGCATGGGAAAATATCTAAAGTCAAATATTCAGGTGACTAGGTGGCACAATGTGCTTATATATTTTGAAAGTTGGTAAAAATTCCTACAAAATCAATTGGAGGCGTCCATGGGGTGAAACGCTGGTCACAGGAGCGAGGTGGCAATCATTTTAACAACTTCAACACAAAATTCTTCAAGTCAAGATGGTAGTCACCTCGCTCCGGTAACCAGACGCCTCCACTTGATTCTCTTTTCCCTGAGATCCACCAGTCCTCATCCCATAGGCATGCTTTATCATATGCCAGCACTTTGGCCCTATTACTGACCGTCCAAAATGAATGGATTAATAATTCAATCATATCTTGAGTCTAATACCCCACAAAGTCGAGATAAACTCGTGAAAATAAAGCAAATACTCTTGTTTGCCACACTTGACTTAAACCCTAGGCAAACCCCCAAATTTGACAATAAAATAATAACCTGTTGTGCATTGCACAAGATGTGACATACCTGGAATAAAATACCCTTCCTGGTTGAAAATAATTTGGTAATGTTAGATCTACCATGCGTCGATCAAAGTCTCTTTAGAAACTGCACCCTATGCAGGATAACGATGAACTAAAAATGGAGCCATAGGTAAACTCTGTACAACTGGCAGAGAAACACATAAATTATAATGCAGTGCAATGAAGTATAATGATGCCATTTGAATGCTACATACGCTACACCTAAACATGCTGCTTACTCCATTGTGGCTATACTGTTTATACAATAAAGATACTCTTCACTAGTCATCAGTACTTTCATCACGTGTTCTGAACTCTATGACGCCATATCTATTGTTTTAAGACTGAGCTTTTCCATATATCAACTAATAGAATCATTAAACAAATAGTCTATCTATCTATCTATCTATTGCCAGACGCCTCAATCCCGTTTGGGGTGGCCACAAACAAATCGCCTCCACGTCGCCCTGTCCCCCGCCATTTCAATGCCCTGCTCCCAACTCACACCCCCCTCTCTCATATACCTCTCCACCCCATCCCTCCATCTCATCCTCGGCCTATCCCTCCCTCTTCCCCCCTCCACCTCACTCACATACACTCTCTTCGTCAGTCTCTCACCCTTCATCCTCTCCACATGGCCAAACCACCTCAGTGTGTTCCTCATAACTCTTCCTATTACATCCACATCCACACCTCAGCGCTCCTTTATATCCTCATTCGTCAGCCTATCTCTCCATGTGACTCCACAGGCTCCTCTTAAATAAATCATTTCCACTGCTCTCACTCTTGACTTGTGTCCTTCCAACAACGTCCAAGCTTCACTTCCGTACGTTAGAGTTGGTATCACAATACTGTCATGTAGTAACTTTTTCACTTCCATGCTCACTTCCCTGTTTCTTATCATTGCTTTCAAAGAACCAGCAACCTTTCTTCACTGCTGTACTCTTTCAAGCACTTCACCCTCCAAACCTCCATCCTTACTCATCACACTACCCAAGTACTAAAACGTACTCACATTTTCCAATTCCTCACCATCCAACATCGCTGTACATTCACTGACTTCACCTCTCTCAAAGACCATCACTTTACTCTTCCCTACATTCACCTTTAGATTCCGTTTCTTACACACTCTTCCAAACTCATCCACCAAGCCTTGCAGCTCAAGTAATTATATTTACAAAATACATAACAGTTCTCCATTCATTTATTGCAACTGGCATCATGAGCAGTCAGATGATCAAATTAAGCAATTTCACTTTTATGCTTCAGGATGGGACTTCTGACTGAAAAGCAGAAAGCCTTCAGTGAGTGCATGCCATCGCCAACGCCAAGAAAATACACTATTTATTTCTGCTTCCTGATCCATCATGATCCATCCCAAATACTAACCAGACAAAATACTTTTCCGGATTTACATAGTCAGTTAATTCTACGGTCTTAATCTAACCTATTGCAGTGTCACATGCAGCGCATACCTCTGCCCAACCACGAAAATCTGGCTCTTTTCTATATCCGGATCGACCTCAAATCCTAGTAACCTCCTTTTTGACCATGTTCTTCTCTGTCCGCCGGATTTCATTGAATTTTGACAAGAACTTTTTGAGATATCTTGTATACAATCCGATAAACAGGGGACGATTACATAACCTCATCCAACATTGCTATTGCAGGTAATAATTATTTTATCATACTAGGGCTGCTTTATTAATATAGTTAAGGTTTTAACGGGTGGATATTTCTACCGTGACACTGGGCATTGTAGAAGCTTAGTAAAGTTTGTTGAATGTAGGTCAAATGATCAAAATATTCCTTCCCCAGCCTGAGATCAATTTGGCACCTTTTCCCGTTTCAAATCACTTGACAAACCACCTCCCCAAAAGCTAATTAATCGGTTTCTCTTATTTCGCAGTTCGATTTACAAGTTCGAAATATTTTATAACACATCCCTGATTTTTACCGAGGATTGTCTGTATTATCCACAAGATATTTGATTAGTTACCGTTAGGAAGGATAGAGAGATAGGAGAGTGAATGATGCATCCGTGAATTTATATTCTGGTTTATTGTACCTGTTACAGTGGGTGGTCATTCTGCGGGGAACCACGTGCTGGTGGAGTACTTGAAGAGCACGTGTGGGAAGGTGCAAGGACAGGTGCTGATGAGCCCTGTGGATGGCATGGACCCCAATGGCACCATCCCGGAGTTCTGCATCACCCCCGGCCAGACTCTTAACTACAACACACCCTCACTCCACCTTGCCACAGGACTCGACGCCGTTCCAGGTTAAATGAACCATTTTGGCTTTTTACAATATCGCATACGAAGCAAGAGCGGTTGTTATGTTTTGCTCAACGAGTGTGTGTGTGTGTGTGTGTGTGTGTGTGTGTGTGTGTGTGTGTGTGTGTGTGTGTGTGTGTGTGTGTGTGTGTGTGTGAAACAAGTCAAAAAGTTTTTACCTGGTTTTAGGGACTATGGATCAGCCAAGGGGTTGATCTTTTGTTTTTTAGAATAATAGCTCTAAGGTCAACGTTACTGTGCTGTGTCAAAGCTTGTCTTAGAAAAAGCAACTTAAACAACTTTAATTTAACTTAGACCAAACTTGCTAGAAATGTAGAAGGTAACACAATAATGATGATATTCAAGTTTAAGAAAAATTATTCAAAGGACAAGGTCAAAGTTAATCCCTTGTGCCTGTGTGTGAATAAAAAACTGAATCAGTTTAGTAATTTTTTACCAAACGCGTGTGCCTATTCCACCTATATTATAACAAACTCACGATCTCAAGTTAAGTAATTTTGGTACATATGCAACACAGATAGTTACCTGTTGAATTGTGGTTGCAAACGAATGATTAGAAAAAAAAAATACAACAATTATGTAGGATTTAAGGAAGTTGCCAGGTGGCCTGTGGCAGTGTTTACCGACAATCTCTCCGGCTGGATGCGTCGTTTACTAACTGCCTGTCCAACCGGACGTGTCAATGTACTGTATCTCATGTCAAAGCACTGGGAAACTTATTGATTTAACTAAATGTAACTTAACCAAACCAAACCTAAGCCAACCTACCGTCACGTATTTGAAAGCCAGCCTTCAAATAAAAATTGCACGTCAGGAACTTTAACCCGTACTGTGCTAGCGATGTAGATCTACGTCCCCTTCAAAAATGCTGATGACGTAGATCTACGTCCTGCAGCACTGAGAAGTCATTGCAAGCAACAACAGTAAAATGGAAGGTAATATCGCATCTAGTTAACTTCAGACATTTCTATGCTATGCTTACAACACTAATTTAGGAGCACTGGAGATGCATGAGTCTTCACAGGTTTACAGCCACTCTGTTCTATCTGTATCTTGAAGATTTCAGAGGTCAAATAGCACCAATTTGACTCAATTCAACCTACTTTCTGGCTTTGTTGATTACTTTTATTAGTGCTCGGATCTTATGTTGATGTATTAAGCCTATTTACCCCCCCTCCAAAAAAAAAAAAGAACTAAATCAGTTCACAAGCCCACAGATGCTCTGCTCTCTCAGTAACCTCGAAGATTTCAGAGGTAGAGTTGCTCCAACATGACTCGATTCAACCAACTTTCTGGTTTTGGGCGATTACTTTTATTAGTGCCACGGATCTTATATTGATGATTAACCCTATTAACTAAGAAAAAAACTCCAAATCGGCCGGCATAGAGGAGGGGTATCATTTTATTTATTTATTTATTTATTTTTTGCCCAGCATAGTACATGTTAAATATACTCAGATACTGGGAAACGTCGTCAGAATATTTATGCATTTTAAATCCTCATTTATCGTAGCTTTTAGAGGTAAGATTATAAAAATGCCCAGTAGCTGTGGTAGTCCGGGAAAAATAACAAGCAACCTGCACAAGACTCATTTCAATAGAAAATATAAAATATGGAAAGGCAGGGCTCGTTTAGTGAAGAATTAATGTCAGTTTTTATTTTATTCTAAATAAACTTGATGGAAGGGTTGAAGACCACTCAAAAGGTTGACTTGTTGCTTTGGAGAGCAACAGGTCAATAATCAAGATCGAATAGCAAGATCAACATAAACTTTTTTTTTTCTATCTGCTTTAGATTAACCTTTATGGAAGAGTTCATATTAATGCAGGAATAATGGGATTCAGTTTTGTGACCAGTCAGTCAAAGATAAAGGTCACATGGAGAGGTGAAAGTTATGTCATTTGGAGAGGTCAAAGTTCATTGTCACATGGGAAGTTCATCTTAAATAGTTTTGATTCACTTTGGATCAAAGTTGGTGGAAGGGTTATTGGTCAGACAAGAATAAAGAAATTCAGTTATCATAGCTATCGGTCAGAGGTCAAGGTGACAGGGCAAAGTCAAATATCCGGCCCCTAGACCAAATGGTGGGCGCAGGCGTAATACTCTCTAGTGCTTTTCTTTTTTGCTGTTGTTGTTATTAATGGGTTCATTTAAGGAGTATACTGTAGTCTGCCTACTGGAAGATTGCCAGACAAAATCCGTCATTAAAGGTAACTTCCTACCAAAGACGTTTAAATTTATAACATTAGTGTCGAGATTACTCAGTGGGTTTTTGTTAGTAACATCACATGATATATATATATATATATATATATATATATATATATATATATATATATATATATATATATATATATATAAGAAACAAGGATACTTGTAGCTAAAAGAGGCTACAGAATGTATTTGAAACGACAGCGCTGTATCACAGCCACTCATACTTTTGACAGTAAGAATACATGACTGAATGTAATAAAGCATTTTAGTACTTTAATTTGTCAACATACCTGTTATGTCACCTCTTGTTAAGCTCTTATTACAAGTTATGACAGACGAGCTGGGATCGACTAATACTGTATGAGAAATATTTTTCATTATAATAATTCAATATATCGAGCATGTTTAAGGGTAACCTGGTGCTGGAAGTGAACTTGATATAATGTGACGTAAGTTGTTCAGTTTCCTCATCATCATCCCGAAAAGTAGGTGGCAGAAAGAAGGGCATGGGCAGCTTGAACTTGCAGTCCACCAAGTGTCCATCCAAATGAGTCTGAGGCAACGACAACAACACCAGCAGTGAGAGATATAGAGATTTGTTATTTAATGGACAATTTTGAATGAAATTTTCAGGTTACTTGCACTAGCGGTAACAGGGTGATCAATGGTAAGGCCCAGATTTGACGGGTCCTGGTTCATGACAACAAGTGGACTACTCGGACTTCTCGTTCTTTGATGCAAGGTGGTCTAGTGGGTTAAAGCACACTGAGCGGATGTGGTGCAAAGCTGTGTATTTCTGATTTGTGCTTAGAGGTTATTACTCATAGAATACTACACATGTTCGGTGACTGGTCACTCTCAACGTAAATGTCAGATTTACGCAGCCTAATTCTTAGCTCCTGTGATCTTAATAGGCTAGTAAAGGATGGGATGATGACACATATAGCATACTATGAATTAAGCTTTTGAAATATAATTCAGCCAAATGCTTCAGAATGTTACTGTACTGTACTTAATCAGTTCTTGGCACAAATTATAACTTTGCTATGTAGTGGGTATGATCTCACTGATCTAATTTTCATCATCAATAGCAGTTAGGCTATACATTACACAGGAATGACAGACTATTTTTTCAAAAATCTTCATTCAAAGTTTTATTTTCATTAGTTAAATTATAATCATCTTACATAACATATAATGTTAAACCTATCCACACATTATTTTTTAATACTGTATATCGAACTTTAATGAAATATATGTGGTCAAGTATTCTGTGCTTATAATACCACTGAGACCAATCATTCATTGCGCATAACACAAGAGTTCTTTGGCTTCAGTCCTTGACTGGCAATATTCAGTTTGCTTTATAATAGCTATTTAAAACCAACTGTCATGAAATTTGTTTCACTTGCAGACAGATTAGTGCGTTATTAAGCTGAGAATGTTTCAGATACATTGGTTGAAAGGTATATGGGGAAATATAGGCCATGTCTTAAAAAAATACCTTCACCAACTGCAGTGCTTACATGAGAATTTTATTTGAAAGAATCCTGTTCAACCTCAGCAACGAACATGCTGTCCATCTGGTACCTTGAAAACTGCTTGCTGAATTGGTGTGAATTTGAGAAGCACGCGCATCTTGCTATTCACATTCAAAGCAGACAATAAGATGGCAGTTTTTTAAAGACTTTTTAGAACTTGTCTGTCCGTGTCTCACTTCCTATGTGCTTTAGGTTATTTAAGCATTGTGTTGCTTATTACTTTCTCTCCTGCTATGTGCATTTTGTTTCAACATATTCATTGGGTGCTGAGAAGGGATAAAGGAAAAAGGTACACTCACCCAAAAATGTATCGGCACTCTTACAGCACGTATCATTCTGAAACATGGATGAAGCATTGTGGTATATGGGGCATCCTGTAGTTATAAGTGCAAATATTGTCTTTGGTAATTATTAGAACTCAAAATTACAAAAAGAATTACATACTGGATGGTATATGTTTTAAGGCGCCACATTTATAGACTCATGTGTGTCTGTGGAAGCTGCTCATTTTCACGACTATCGTACTCTAAGGTGCCAATACTTTTTTGGGAGGGTGTACATGTAGTAGTATATTTTACTGGAAGGCCCAATACAAAACTGTGTGAATTCAATACCATTATTACATTTTATGATATAAATATGGAGTTTACTTATTCTTCATACGAAATTGTAAAATATGAATATGTAAAAAAAAAAAAAAAAATCTTTGCACATACAATAATGGGAAAAAAGAGAAAATGCGCATGAGTTTTTCGATAAATTACTGTCGCAACTGACTAATTTACCTTTAATCACTTTATCTCCCTTGGATATTGCTGTATTTAATTACCTGCTTGTTCCGTGTGGTCCACATCATTGTTTCTATACATGTGCATTGCATATCAATATTTTTATTGGTGGTATATGAATTTTATCTGATTACTGTCATTTGATATTACTGGGGTATTCAGGTAATTTTATTTAATTACTTTTTTTTTTCCATTTACTGATATCCCGTCTATATTATCGTAACAGTATTTCAGGCTGCAAATGCGTAAAGGAAGAAAATATCCATGGCTACTTCCGGGTGAGAGAAGGGGCTTGGATCCAGACATCACATTCGTCAAAGCCTTAACTGATCGGGAAGATAGCCATTTAGCCATTTGTGTATAGTTTTATTTCTCATTTCACAAATGGGTTGTTTCCTACAATTTACGTACATCTCTCTCTCTCTCTCTCTCTCTCTCTCTCTCTCTGTATATATATATATATATATATATATATATATATATATATATATATATATATATATATATATATATATATACACATACACACTCCAATAGCCGTATCTCATATTATCAGTATAAAACCAGCCACTACCCCCTTCCCCAGAAACATCTGCCTGTTCCTCTGATAATATCTTAGGCGCAGTTCTAGCTGAAAAGGCAGGCTTGCTGACTGTAACAGTGGAGTGATACAGGACAGGTGTACTAGTATTAGCGGGGGTATTTTTACAAAATGTCGGCGGGTCTTCTGGAAGATCGATAGCCTAAAGTCAGCTTTTACGAAATTCAAAATCATAAGCTGTTCCCTGCTCCAGCGGGAATTTGAACCTGGGTCCTCTCTACCGTATGAGCCACCGCCTCCCCCATATCATCATCATCATCATCAGCCGTTTGAGTATCCACTGCAGGACCGGCCTATCCAGACCGAACGATACAGCCAATGTATCTATACCAAGTGGCTTAGGCTGTCTGGTAGAGATTGTATGTAGGGTGAGAAGTGCTTGTAAGTGTAACTGTAGTGTTGGAGTGGCTTTGGATGTGTGTGTAGTCTGTGAACCAAGTGTAATCAGCCCGCGCAAGCCGACTGGGTGCAAGCATACTATACAGTGTGCGACACTAGTTCAACTACAGTGCCCCCTGTGTCCACCAATGTAGTACATGGCTGGGTGAACACTCCCAAAGTTTATTACCCTGGCAGGGCGCGAACCCAGGTTCACCCGTGTACGAAACGCACACTCTACCACTGTACCACAGAGTCTCTCTCTCTCTCTCTCTCTCTCTCTCTCTATATATATATATATATATATATATATATATATATATATATATATATATATATATATATATTTGCTCCATCATCAAGATAGAAACTATGCTCATGGCCAAGCACTGTTCAGAAACAATGAGATGTAGAATTTCGTGTGCTTTCCATTGGTGATTTCATATAATTTTACAGAGCATACAGTGCGGTTGTCAATGAAAGAAAAAAAAAAAAAAAGGAAAATTCAACAGAACTGACAAAGCATGCCACCTGAGCCAGATGAGTCTTTCGTCTTTCTCATTCCTAGGAAGGGTAAAGAGTTTGACGATTCCTCTTTTTGTAGCAACTTACAGTATGTTCTACTATTAGGCACTGGAATATGACACTAATAAAAAACTTGACGTTTTCCACTAGACCAATTATATGAATCTGACAGAAGTACCACTTAGCTGAAAACTGGAACTTGAGAACATTTTCTGTGGCAACAACTTCAGTAGTAATATTTAAAACACTAATATCAGTAGTAACATTAACAACAACAACAACAAGAGCAACAAAAAGATATTGACAATCTGATGCATTTAACAACGGTGTTTATCTCATCACGAAGGCTTATAATCCTGGCACAGATTATATTAATCTACTGTCCTAAGACAGCATAGCATCGTTTGGGTTACCACAGTTACCTCCCCTAGGTGCTGTCTTAGGTACAGTACTTGTTTTCACCCAATAAACACAAATGGTGAGTGAACACCTAGGTCACGTGGAAACAGCTCCCGCTGTGACACAATGCCACAGTCAGAGATATGGCTAACTGTATTGTATGGGTAGAAGTTCCCACTACGATAAATTTACACACACGCACACACACACACACACACACACACACACACACACACACACACACACACACACATGTATATATATATTAAATGTACTCAGGGAAGCTTTTAGAGAAACAATAATTTGGGGATTATTATTGTGTTGAATCTCCCCTCAAGCCACAAATGAGGTTAACCTGATGCCCTCTCTGTGATTCTGCCAGGCACTCTGGTGGACTCGGTTTATTTCCATCTTGTCCCTGTTCAATCTGTTACGCAGGAAGATAAGTGCTTCACAAAAACTATTTGTCTGCCTTATTGATCCTCACGTCAGTAAGTCTAAGACTGAGGCCCTATTCTTCCCAACAGGCCCGACCGGTTTCGCCTGCGCTCCGGAGTGGCTGAGCAACAACAGGTTCTTCAATGCCCTGGACCCGGCCTCACAGCGCTGGTCGATCAACGCAACAGAATTTGGTCATGGAGATTTCCTTGACCCCTTTTTTCAAGAGGTCATTGAAATAATAAATATCTGTGCATTCAACAAAGACGCTACAGATGATGAGTTGCTAGCATATAGGAAGTTCGTGGCGGGGCAGACGACAACCTTCATAAAGGGTGAGTGAAAGATCTCTTTGTGTTGATTTGCATTTATCCCTTCAGACCAAGAATGCCGCTGAATGGTTTATTCTATTTACCTCCAGATGACTTTATATATCTTAGTAAGTACCCTAGTGGTGACGGGATTAGGAGAGGCTGTATCTAACCCCACCAGGTTTAAAAGGTTTAGTATGGGATTAATGAATGTCTGGTAAACCCTCCAACTCAAAAAGTAATCTTAAGTTGAATTTGGCTGGTAGGAGATAATACAGAAAATGCATCGGACTGACTTCATGAACACTTCTCAGAATTTAATCATCAGTGCTGCTAAACAGGATGGTATTATTTTCGGCAACCCATCCGACATTGTTGCGCGAGATTCCGTGTGTGTGTGTGTGTGTGTGTGTGTGTGTGTGTGTGTGTGTGTGTGTGTGTGTGTGTGTGTGTGTGTGTGTGTGTGTGCGTGTGTGTTTTAAATCCTCCTAGGATAATTGGTGGATCTGAATGAAGCTTTACAGGTGAGTTTGTCTGGTTACTGGGAAGGTCTTCCACTTCATACACTATTCCAACCACGAGTTAGTTAAAACTTCTCAGAAAAAAGGAGGGCAGATATGGCTTTGATATATTAGTCCATGTTGTTCAGTGAATTCTAAATTGTAATGGGATATTTGGGAAAAGGGACTCCACGATTCTTGGAGGTAAGCCCCCTCCCCCCCAAAAAGAGAAAAAAAATCAAAAGTGAGGGAAAGTGGGCACATGGTTTTCAACGCCACTTCTCAGGTCAGCTCGTCTGAGTCCTTGGTAATGTGATCTACTATATATAGAATTTCCTACCATTATATTTTGGGGTCAGTTCCCCTCCAAATCTTATAAATGACCCCAAATAGGGGATGGAGGGTAAATTTCGTTTTGGTATCTTCGTAAATGCAATGACCCTCATCCGTAATGACATATTTCGAGAGCGTGACACCATCCCCCCCCCCTCCCGTTACTCATGAGAAATCATCCCAACAACGAAAACGGTAAGAATCAGGGTATATTGAATGAAACTTTCGAGGTGAGTTAATCTGGTTAATCCGAAGATTTTGCACTATGTACAATTATCCAGCCACGATTTTTAGGCGAGTCAGTCCCCTCACCTCTTTCAAAAATTTCAGAAATTATGAAAGGACGGGAAATGCGGCTTTGATACCTTAGTACATGTTGTACAATTGATTCTCGTCCGTAATGCGATATTTGGGGAGTGTTTTCCTGCCCCCCCCCTCAATGATTCTTGGGGGGGGGGCAGCTCTCTTCCCCTAAATAAATACGATCAGACATAGGGAGTTTTCACATAGATTTCAACGATATCAGTATCCATACCGCAGGTTTGGGTATGCAGTTTACACGTTTGCTCTAAATGTACGGGAAGAAGCTGTACATCTACTTTATTATTCTCAACTAGTCCGAATTTTTGATATTTTTGATACATAATGATAATACACTGTTTTGCTTCATTAGTTCGAGAGTGTCACATATATATTTGTCCTTTACTTTATTTCCTGACGGCTTTATTCAGTTTCACCAGATTTATCCAACTAGAGAGGTTAACTAGACTCTTTACTAACTCCTTCATCACCAGGGGGTCTCAAAAGCTGAAGAAAATCGTGCTGACAGCAGCATGAATAAACTATTAAACTGTGTCGTCGTACAATACTGGTTAATTTGGTAATTTTGTTGCTGATTCAATCTCCATTTCCTCTTAAAAATTTAAGATACATTGTTTTTGTGATTTACGTTTGACTAACCTTACAAACGTTCAGTTAAAGATGTTCTCACAGTTGATTTGTTTTGCATCTCAGCGCTAAGAGGTAAGGGACTCAGTAAGGATTCTGTGGCAGTTCTCTAATAATGCTGAAGTTGACGCTTATGTCGTTCACCAACATCACCGTCAAATTTCAGTCTGAAAGCAGAACAAAAGAACGAAGCTTTTATTAGCAGTAAGATTATTTAAAATAATTAATTATGTGTGCAGCCATTACAGCAGTATGAAGGCTTGCTGTCAGAGCGACAAAGATGGAAAAATCTTGCACCGTAAATATGAGGGATCTTCAAAAAATTATATAAATTCATTCATCTCTCCAATATCAACAAGAAACGACCGGAATAAAATATGCCAGACTAACCAACCCTGACTATCTTAGAATAACATAATAATTTCCAACAGTAACTTTTTTTTTTTTATAAATAACAGAACGGAGGAAGGAAAAACAAATGAGTAAAAAAAAAATAATCCATACACCAGATTACTGGTGTCCTCTGTTCAGAAAATATCTGTAACAGTTAGACTTGAACAATTATGGGTTGAAATTTGGAGGGAAACAACTCTGGGGAAGCGAGTTCCAGAGAGATGCATTTCGGGGAATGAAAGTATTCTGATAGGCAGAAGTTCTGCAATATGGCTGAGTGACATTCCAGTCATGAGCGCTACCAGATGCCCGTGTAGCACGAGGGAAGGCATGGAGAGGTGGTACCATGGACGCAACTTCGTCTGAGCATTTGCCAAGAAAATATCTGTAAAATAATGCAAGGGAGGCAAAATTCCTTCTTACTTGCAGGGGAGGTAGTTTATATGTAATGGCAGGGTTGTTAATAATTCTAACAGCTTTATTCTGAATTTTGTCTTGTTGTCTTAATGCAACCTCTCCACAACCATTCCACATGGGTGAGCAATATTCAAGCTGAGAGCGCACATGACTCTTATAAATTATAGCTAACTGCTCATAGGCGAAGAAGTTACGGACTCTGTACAATAATCCAAGTTTCTTTGAGGCGGTTTTAGCAAGTGATCTGACATAATTTCCAACAAAGAAAATAAATAGCCTAGAGAAATTTTTCGGTGCTAAGTTAACACGACACAGATCTAACCTAACCTAACTGAAAAATCCAAAGCTAACCTACATATCCATACCTTACACACTAGTCCTAATCTAATACATCTATTCCTAACAATCGTAATATAACCTTACATTATATCTAGCAGAGCAAACCTAACCTTAACTGACAAATAAACTATGACGAGGCTATAGGATTCGCCATCACGATCGCCACGAAAACTTTAAAAAATGACAAAGGACTCCTTTGACAGGAGCACGCATCCCTGCCGCACTGTAATGGGATAAAAATAATTTCCGGTTAAGCACTTTAAACCTTTTAGCCTGGGAATATATTTCTGATTATGTTCTTGCTCTCTCATGACGATTTTATTTGGTTTGAAACAGACCCTTCAAACTGGAAGGGTTCGACATTACCTCAGTGAACCCCTTCAATACGGGACGCCTTTCATGTGTAATAAAATCGTCCGGTAGCTGCAAGAATAAACTAAAAAGGACGTCACGTGTGTGTGTGTGTGTGTGTGTGTGTGTGTGTGTGTGTGTGTGTGTGTGTGTGTGATGGTTTGCTCTCCCCCTACGGCTATTCCGGTACGACGCAGGTACACGTTCGAGTAATACTCACCTGTTCTTTATTTCTGAGCATGCATGCATGCATGTAAATATAAGTATATATGTAGTGTTTTGCCCTGACCCCTATATCATAATTACTGCTATTCCGGCACGACACGGGATAAGCAGCCGACTGTTATTCTTGTGCAGTGCTTTTCTGTGTGAATGTATGTATGTATGTATGTATGTATGTATGGAAGTAAGTAGCAAGGTCCCAGACTTCACACACACACAACTATAAGGCCAGGATCCCAGCCTTCAAAACGGTAAAGTGGCTCAGTGAGGGAGTGAATGAGAGTGGCACAGTGAAAAACGCACATCATTTGGTCACCAGTTTGAATGACAACGAAAAGCAATAGCAACGAAACACAACAACAACAACTGTAATAATAACGTAGATGTGCAGCTTCTTCCTGTGCATTCAGAGAAAACATGGAAGCTGCATACCCGACTTTGCTCTTGCTGTATGTATGCGCCGATTTCGTTGAAATCCATGTGCTCACGTCCCCCTGTCTGATCGTTTTTAGTATTGGGAGGGGGGGTGACCCTTTCAGGAATCCCTGGTGGCGGTGGTGGTGGTGGGGGGGGGGAGTAGCGTACCTTAAATATCGCATTACATATGACAGTCCATTGTAGAAAATGTACTAATATATCAAAGCCATATCTGCCATCCTTTAACAACTTATGAAATTTTTAAAATTTGCTGAGGGGGCTGATTCCCCTAAAAATCAATGCTAGAACACTGTATATAGTAGAAGACCTTACCAGTAACCAAACTCACCTGGACTGATTTTTTTTTTTTTCGTAGTTAGCTGGCCACCCCAAGACTCGTATGGATGGGGGTTACGGACACTGCTCCCCAACTATCGATTTGCTGAGTCTTCCTTCAGATACAACATGAAAATACCTAATCCTGTGATATGTATTCCGATTTCGTTGAAGTCCATGTGCACATTTTCCTCTGTTCCTGATATTCTTTATTTTGGGAAGGGGGTTAACCCCCCAAGAATGATTGGGGATTCACGCCTTTCAAATATCGCATTATGGATGAGAGTCCATTGCACAACATCTGCTAAGATATAAAAGTCTTATATGCCCTCCTTTCTCTGTCTATGAGAATAATAGAGAAAGGAGAATTGGAAAATAGCATATAGAGGAAGACCTTCAGATTAACTAGAAGAAATCACCTGGAAAATTCCATTCAAATACTTCACCTCTTTCTGGTCGTTTTTACGTTTGGATGAGAGGCTAACACCACCAAGAATAATAGGCGGTGGGGTCACGGGCCCCAAATATCACATTAGAGAAGATAGTCCAACGTACAACACGTACTAAGATATCAAAACATATCTGCCCTCCTTCCCCTATTTTGAATCTTTAATAAATTTTGGAAGGGGACTGTCACCCTGAAAATAATGGTGGGAAATTTTATGCAGTGGATGGCATTATCAATTAACCAGAAGAACTGGCCTGAGAGGTTTTGCTGGAACCCTTCTCACTTTCTACATCTCATCATTTAAATTTTTACGAGAGGGAGCTGGCCCCCCAAGAATAATTTGGGAGGTCACGGTCTCCAAATATAACATCAAGGATGAGACTTCATTGTATCTTCCCTCCTTTCACTTTTCCTGAGAATTCTCAGTTTGGCTAAGAGAGCTGACCTACCCTAAAAAAAACATAGCTGGAAAACTGTGTATAGCAGAAAGCCTTCCCAAGAAGCCGACGAACTCAACTTGGAAGTTTCATACTAATCCATCAGATAGCCAAGGAGTTATATTGTGCGTGCACACACACACACACACACACACACACACACACACACACACACACACACACACACACACACACACATACACAAACACACACACAAACACAAACACACACACACACACACACACACACACACACACACACAAACACACACACACACACACACACACACACACACACACACACACACACACACACATACACACACACACACACACACACACACACACACACACACACACACAAACACAAACACACACACACACACACACACACACACACACACACACACACACACACACACACACACACAAACACACACACACACACACACACACACACACACACACACACACACACACACACACACACACACACACACACACACACACACACACACACACACACACACACACACACACACACACACACACACACACACACAAACACACACACACACACACACACACACACATACACACACACACACACACACACAAACACACACACACACACACTGAGTATAGCGCATGTTAATGATAGCCTACTTCCTGGTTTGCAGGACTGATAAAGTAATTGTGCAGTTTCTTCCTGTGCATTCAGAGATAACCTGGATATTGCACTCATATCCTGAGATATGGATGTTTAGTTCGTTGAAATCCATGTCACCTCTTTTCCCTATTTCTGATTGTTTTTCTTCTAACGAGGGAAGGATGACTACCCGAGAACCATTGGGTGGAGGTCACGCTCTCCTAATAACACACTGCATAATATGAGAGTCCTTTATACATGTAAAATATCAAAGTGATATCTGCCTTCTCTCCCCTAATTTGTATCCTTCACAAGTGTAGAGGGCGCTGACCCCCACTAAAAACAATGGAGGATTTTTTCTTCTATATCATAAGGCATTGTCAAGGAACCAGACAGACAAGTCCAACAAGTTCTGTTGAAATCCATGTTCTCATTTTCCCTCCTCCTGATCATTTCTGTTTTTGGAAGGCTGGGCTGGCCCTCCTATTATCATTGGGTGCGGGGGGGTGGCGCTCCCCAAATATCCCATACGGGTAAGAATCCATTGTGCAACATGGGCTAAGATATCAAAGCCATATCTGCCCTCTTTTCACTATTTCTGAAAAGCTTTAATTTGGTGAGAGGGGGCTGACCCCCCCTAAAACTAATATTGGGAAAATTGTAGTAGTGAAGGACCTTCCAAGCAGGCAGACGAACTCACCTGGGAGGTTTCTTTCAAAACCATCACATAGCCTAGGAAGATTTTAAGCACACACACACACACACACACACACACACACACACACACACACACACACACGGTGAATCTCTCACAAAGATATTGTGCGGGTTGCCGAAAAAGATATGCTCCTTCACAAGACTGATACTACTGTTGCTGCTGCTATTACTACTACTACTACTACTACTATTAATTATTATTATTATTATTATTATTATTATTTGGTGGTAGGTGGGGGCGCTCGCCATCCACTCACTCGATGTAGTGCTGCTCTCAGGTGTCTGCCCTTTTTTTTCCCCCATCCTTCTTTTTTTCCATCCTCTTCTATCTTTCTTTTCTTCATTCTTTCCTGTCCTTCTGCCTACGGTGACTTTATACTCCCTTTTCTGTCTTTCTTTGCTTCATTCCTCTCTCTTCCTTGTGCCTGTGGGTGACTCGACACTGAGTGACAAGTGAAATGATTTCCTGTTCACCAGGAAACCATTTACTACGCTGGCTGGTAACCATATAACCAAATTTTGGCGCCTGGTGGTTTAGTGGGTAATTACGACACTCCAGACGGATTGAGCCGGTGCAGGTTTATATCCAAGAGATGGTTGGAGTTTATTGCTCACATAATGCCACTCAGGGATGAATGAGGCTGGCCATTCTCATCTTAAAAGTCAGGACCAACTTGCCTAGCCCCTAGCTCCTATGCTCCTCATGGGGCAACGTTGAATTGGATGATGATGATGGTGATGATGATAATGATGATGATGATGATGATGATGATGATGATGGTGATGATGATGATGATGATGATGATTATATTGTTGTGCGGTAGGTGAGGGCGCTCACCATCCACTCACTCGATGTAGTGCTGCTCTTGGGTGTCTGCCCTTTCCTATCCTTCCTTCTTTCCTTCCTTCCCTTTCTGTCTTTCATTTCTTCATTCACTCATTTGTCCTTCCGCCTACGGGTGACTCTACACTCCCTCTTCTTTCTTTTCTTCATTCTTTCCTCTTCCTTCTGTCAGTGGATGGCTGTACACTGAGTGACAAGCCAAATGGTTTCCTGAACACCAAGAAACCATTTATTATGCTGGGTGGTAACCATATAACCAAATTATGGCGCCTGGTAGTTTAGTGGGTAATTATGGCGCTCCAATCGGATTGAGCCTGTGTAGGTTTATATCCAAGGGGTAGTTGGGGTTTATTGCTCACGTTATGCCATTCAGGGATGAGTGAGGCTGGTCACTCTCATCTTAAATGTCAGGACCAACTTGCCTAGCCCCGGCATCCTACGCCCCTCATGGGGCAATGTAAGACTGGATGATGGATGGATGGAATTATTATTATTATTATTATTATTATTATTATTATTGTTGTTGTTGCCAAATTATACACCAAAAAATAAAAGCACAACGAAGTTATTGTCAATTCCGTTCTGTCTGGAGAGTGTAGACTCATCTACCGCAGGCAAGCAAATGCCCTTGCAGGGCAGTCCTGTGCAGTGATTGTATGTTCCCCTGCAGCAGGCAGCACGCCACCCGGCGTTGTAATTGGTTTCAAAGGTTATAGGAATCCATTAGGTGTACCACTCAGTGTAGAGACACCTGAAGTAAAAGCATTAATAAAAGTTATTGCAGGGATGGGAGAAACTGGAAGAGAGGATGGCAGACACATAAGTAATAATGACTATGAAAGAAGAAAAGGCAGCACTGTATCAGATGAGTGGAAGATGATCGCCACCACTTATCAAAAGAATGAGAGTATATTAGGAATGTAAAAAATAGCCAACTCTGATACCCTCCACCCTGCTATTACCAGCACAGTCAGCACTTTATCTGTGGGGTAACAAATTAGACCATTGTGGCTCTCCTTGAAGTGTCTACCTCTGACTTTAGCACTTCATTATATGCCTTTCTAGTCAAGTCACAGGTCCTGCCTACACTTGTGTACTGGACTTAACTTTCTGATCCCCCTGGTGGAGATGCATGTGCAGTAAGGCATCTGGTAATCAAATGACTATTCGTCACATTTCAAGCTGAGGTTCAAAGCAGATGGATACGTTACTGTGCCTAACTGCCTATTATATCCAGCTGGAAACAGGACTGGAGTTTTGAAATGAAGTGTACAAGGCGCTCCGCTTGCCTTGTGTTGAAACACTCTGCCGCTGCCTACCTCTGTGTCACTCACCACACTGGTGCTGGAGAGGGATGCCTTCCTGCTGTGACACCGATTCAGCAGACCTGATCTTCTGGCCGATTATACAAACGTCCCACAACCCTCTTCCTACCCCCAAAGGAAGATAGTGGACTGCCGGAGAAGGCTAACCTTATATTGCAGTCCATTAAGTACACGTTCCAGATGAACCTGTAGTTGTAACTACAACTCACCATATTTCCCATGTATCTTCACGTCTCAATTCTCCCTTCACCACAACTACCGTATCGAGAGTTTCACTGCATAATCCCTGACGTCCAAAATAGTGTAAGCCAACGACACTAACCTGTTATTCTCACCCCTCAGCACTGTTCACGGAGGGCAGCGACTGCAGTGAGTACCTGCCGTACCTTGAGGACCCCAGCATGATGACCGTCAACACAGAGCTTCGCTTTGTCAACCCCATCGGCGGCTGTCCGGTTGCTGGCTGCTCGTGGTGGCCCGAACCCGTCACCACCCCAGCCACAAACTGACCTGTTGTTTCAAGCAGATGGTATTACATTTTTTTTTTTTTTCAGAGATATTTAATCAGATTAGAAGAACGCTATCGCAGTGAATGGAATAAATAAGTTTGACACCCTTTAATTCCGAAATATCTCTCCTAATTAATACAAACAATGTGCAGGAGCAAGAATAAAAAAAAAAAAAAAGAACATGTTACTGACGAGATTACCATTTGCAACACCCTCTGATATACCTTTACAAACACATCTTCCCTCTTTGAAATACCAATGCTACATTACCATACTTCCTGATATACCCTTCAACCCACAGATACCACCACACACATCATGCCTCCCAGGATAGACCCGTCCCAGTGTCTCCAGAATGTCTCCAGCACAATTATAGCTGGTGACCTTATCAAAAAGATTCTTCAAAGATAAACACTCCAACACAGGACGACGGAGGGACTCTCTTTCTAGAATAACTCTATCTTCACAGGACACTAAACACGACCCCAACACAGACACAAGCAGTTAAGCGCCATCTGAGAGCGTACACCTCCGTCAATGCCTACAGTGCACAAATCAGATCACCACCAAAATTATATCAACTCTTCTTTGGCCCATGTCCCACATATTTACAAAATTTCATTGAAATCCATCATTACTTCTTAAATGCCGTGTGGACAAGTACATAACAGTCCTGAACTGGGACTCGGACTCAGACCACAATCAAAATTTAATCAACTCATCCTTGGCCCATGACACACATAACGACAGTATGTCAATGAAATCCATGAATAACTTTTTTGAGATATCTTGCAGATAAACAGATAAACTGAGGTGAATACATAACCTACTCCAGCTTCTTAGGCGGAGGTTATGAAGTAGCTCCCCCACCCCCCAAATCATACCGTGCAAACCCAACACAACCTAGTCAGGTAAGAAGAGTAGTAGTCTGGGACACCTTTCCGACCACCAACATCAGTACTGTATCTCATTCGATCAAAGCAACCTCAGTAAACTCTGGAAAAGCTTCACAAACTAGAAGTAGCAAACAGCACAAATTTCAAACAAGATAATGATTCAACCCTGAAAGACTGCAAGTTTATTTTATTCCAGTCACTGAAAAGCAATCATCACATTTAGTAGACCCATTACGTCAGCTGAGACATCATATTCGTTGTGGCAGAACAAAAAACCTTATGCCTAACTTTTTCAATTAAACAATTCATCGTCGGTATAACCAAATTTTACCAAAAACTCACCCTACTGCAACAGAAACACAATCCTTAAATTACCAAAATAACAGTATTATCGAACTAATCAAAATAAACATGCAAGACGATCGAAAAAGTTATGTGAATAACTCAAACCCTCAGAATAAATAAAAGTAAATTCTAGAAGACCACACCAAAACTTATTTCATTAAAAAAAATCTCCACCACCTTGCTTTAAATAAAGCTTTACTGTACAATAATGAAACAGTCCTAAGCATGGAGGAACATGTAGACACGCAAACTGCCATGCAACAGTACCCCACAAAAATACCCACTTTCAGTACAGCGACAAAAATACTGTATAACCAGGAAAATCAAGGACCACAAACAAATGGCAACCTCAAATAATTCACTTAATAAATTCTCCAAATTATTAGAAATACAAAAAGCTCCAAGGCAGGAGGGCCAGACCAGATCACAAACATTTACCCCAACAACTTCGGCGTTATAGCCATAAACACCCTTATGAAATGTTCAGCTTATCCTGAACTCACAACCAAATCCCTGACCTGTGGAAGAAAGCAGTAATCTCAATACTGATGTCATCATTTTATATGACACAGGAATATTGCTTCAGATCTAATGGCACCTTCCATTCCTGCAATAGTGGTATAATGGCCACATGCATACATAAATGACCTCATCACTCAGTACCCAAGGATCATCTGAATGGGAGCCCAGTGTACTGCAGGCTGAAGCTACCCTTCTCCTGCAACCCATCATCCCTCTGAACCTTGTACAACCCGGCAGGAGTTGCCGATACATCTGTGTCGCCACGTAAAGACATCGCTTCCCAGCACCAGCACTGAGTGACGAGTGGATATATTACAAACAACTCACTGTAAGAGATTTGACGAAAAGATCTTCATAGTACTAACCCACTGTATATGTCATTTGCTTTGAGCACTTAACTTTGCCTTTTCCTTATGTGCAGTTAAAAGTAGTCAAGGACTCTCTTGTATGTGATTCACATTTTTAAAACCCTTCAGTCTGGTAACGTTCTTCTTCTTCAGTTCTTACCATCTACAGATAATTTCATTAAGACTTTATGAGTCATTCTTAATGCAGAGCTTAGATATAGCTTTCCTTTACACATACAGGAGGTTTCCTCAAATGTAAATGAGTCCGGAGTTAGCAATTGTGAATCAGTGATGAAGGTCACTGACATGAGGGGGTTAACCCATCTACCGTAAAGGAGTCTCTAATGAGGTCAGTTTAAAGCCATTTGTCTGTGAAAAACCGAAAGCAGAAGTTGGTGTAAATCGGTTTAAAGCTGTTTTTGTTGATCTTGCCCTTTGTCATTTTGTTCTTAAAAAAAGAAAAAAAAAAGTGATTTACCCTAATCACTTCCACTATGTTTGTCTACAGTCAAATGAAATCTTTTTGAGTTGTCAAGGGTGGAATGTTACCTTGTCCTGTGACCTTGACCTTTGACAGATTGTTGGATAAATTAAACTACGTCATTCTTACATTATCCTCAGTCGTTTCCCAAAGTTTGGTTGGAATTAGAAAAGAACATTTAAATCTGATTTTGCAAGGTGAGTTTCATTTAGTCCCGTGGCCTTGACTTTTTACCCAAAGTTCTAAAAAAAAAAAGTAGTTTGCTTATGGGCTATCTCTAAACCCTTCCACCCAGTTTGGTACAATCGGTCAAAAACCTACCTGAGTGAAACACACACACACACACACACACACAGCCATAGACAAACAAAGGTCAGGCCCGGGTATAACTTCTTCCTCATCCCGCGAAAGAGAATGGTGGAATTCGGGAAGAGGGCAACTTTAGCTTGCAGTTCATTGGATTCACGTTTAAGATGAGCGAAGAGCTGCAAGCACCACCACCACCACCACCACCACTACTACTACTACTACTATAACCGTTGTCCTCAAATTCATATAATAACACCAGTCTGATTGGACTCAACTTCTGCCATGAAGAAACTTTTATAATTTGGGCTGTATTCTCGGAACCATTGTGTTAGTATGTACGGTGTATCGTACTTTATACATAGTCGTAGGGTTTTCTGCCAGGTCGTTTATACGATGTATATGGTTAGACATGTAGACAACTTGAAACGGTGCATGACATTACCTGTAATGTGGCCTGCACTCTGTAAAGGCATGTGAATGAGTTTTGTCACCACAGATGTTAACATGGGCGACCCTAAGAGTCATCGTTCATATTGTGTTCCAAATATATTGTTTTGGTAAGACACTGGGAAGTGTATTGAACCAATAAAAAAAATGACCACTTAATTTTGTGAAATATTAATGATTAAAACCAACGCTGCATCCAAGGTGTCCACAGTTAACCTTAATTAAGGTTAAACGTAGGGATAATGTTACGCAATGCAGCTGCAGTTGCAACAGCCATATGTGCAATAACATGGTACAGTCACTGATCGTGCCTCAGGCCCAGGGGACCGCTCCACTTTCAGTAACTTGGATTACACCAGACTTTCAACAGTCGCCTGAGGAACGACAATAGATAAGCAACCTAAACATGAGGCCACAACTTACTCAGTAAATTTCAATATTTCTTAGAGGCCCTTAGGACCACAGGAGCGCAAGTACCAAAATCAGTCTTTCAAGATATTTAAGGTTAAAGGTGACGCACATTCAAAGACCAGTAACATTCTAACTAACTTGAGATACTGAAGCGATTCAAGTGGCAGGAAGTAGCTTGCCCAGTGATTTTTGCTGAAACAATTAAGGAAATGGGGGAAAAATAAAAAAAATTATTTATACTAAACAATAAACACAATACCAAACCAAATGTTTGAAATGTTTCAAAGTAGTCATACAAGAAGACTAATGATCACAAGGAGTAAATAAAAATGTAAGAAACATATATACTTATCTCTAATTTAATGTTAACACAGCAGAATAAACAAACACCTACAACTGAAAGGACAGGTAAACAATAGCTTTACTCATATTGCTCATGCCAATCAATGCCCTTACTCTCATCTGACTCTCAGGAATCTCTGCCCCCAAGTAGTCAGTCTATCAGCAATTAAAACAAAATAATAATCATACTGAAATGCAAGATAACACTAAAACAGATGAAGGAACGGTAAATCCAATGGCCGCCAAGGATGTACAGTTACCTCCACTTCTAACGAGTACAGCGAGTGGTGTGTTTGGTGAAATGAGGCACCACTGTGTTTGTTTACATCGTAGTAATAGTAAGTGAATGGGCAGACCCGACAGAACTACCCCTCCGCTACAGTATCTAGTACCCACAGAAACAATGTTCTGTCTAGTCATACTATGTCTGCAAATACAAGAGTTTGCCACGTATGTATAGTGGAAGGTAGATAGAAAAACAAATAGTAATGCCATTGGCTCCCATTGTATCTCTGACAGGAGCTGACTGTGAGGCGAGGTGGAACGGAGGGGAGGGGGGTACAGGTGGTGGGGGTGCATGTATCGAAACTTTGTCGTGATTCGTTTAGAAAGATGAAGGGTGTGACTATACAGAAGCTCTGGGGTGATCTGTAACTCCATATTCAATAACATATATTGGATGAATGTTGGAGTTTTAATGTTCGCCATACAATGTGGTGAACAACTGTAGTTGAACGTAAATGTTAGAAAGTGTGATGTCCGATGTCTCGAAACGTGGTTCACCTGTCCAGTGAGTGTGCGACTCAATTGCTGTAACATTTTTGTGGCTGAACCAGGGTTGCCATAAGTGATTCGTGATTCTGCATGTAACACAATGGTCATACCGTGTTGTGCACCATGCAGTCTGTTTTATTGTGAGGAAGAACAATAATCATATTCTCAAACCACGGTATAAGTAGATATCCTGTTGCATAGGATTATAGCTACTTTGAGTGTTGGACAGCTATTGGCGTGTGGGAAAATGTGCAGTCATCATACTGATGGGTCATGCGGAGGTAATGAGATATATACTGTATTTGCATAATGAATGACAATTGAAATAACGGTGTTACGGGTGTTCAGTCCACAAATGATGTCGCTTTCTTCGAGGTGCTATTGCAATAGTCTGGATAGTTGTGAGAACATCCACGAACACTGATCATCGTTTATTATATTATCTTTAAAACATTCATGCATTAGTTTTCATACAAGTATAACACATTCAGGCCCTCCAGCTCCAAACGCATTTTACTGTTTAATCGTGTGTCTACACTCACACACTGTTCATCCAGAGGAAGTAATATTTCACATACCAACATCAAACATCACATTTATTGGTGATAACCCTACTCCCACCAGCCCACCTCCTCACTCGCTCCTACTCCACAACAGCCCACTTCCATTCACACCTTTTCACCAAAATGGGTGGTCAAGCCCTCCCACTCTCTCTATTGCTGCAACATTTCCTTCCTATCCTAATATCCCGTCCCACTGACCAACCTCTCCTCAAGTCCCCCCTTACCTCCAATTATTATTCTGTTTCTAACTGCCGTGGGAGTATCGTTTTCAATGTGCAACGTCATGGTACACGGTATCACAGATATTCGTAATATGAAACTCTGTTGTGGAAATTGAGATTATTATGAACCTCGTTTGGCGGCCCTGAACAACAATATTATGATGACGTTTCTCTTCCATCTACAATCACCACCACCACAGTGCCCGATACACAGGACACATTATTATAATTTACGTCCTGCTTCCTTTTGTCCTGCAATTAATATATTGTGTCCATTGTCTGTTATGAAATTGCAAGGATAGTATCAGACCAGCATTCACTGTTACAGAGGCATTTCGGTGGTGTGGTGTTTCTAGGAAAATTGCGTGGTCCAGCCTTGTTTGTGTAGGGGTCCAGTAATGCAACTGGCCTATAAGTAGAATCATGTTAACACAATATATGACGTCAGCAACGATTGTGTGATAAACGGACATGTAACAAACTGCAACACTGACAACAACATGCATGTCTGTCCGTTGTCTGCCATTATAACACAAGGTTTTAGCATGTGGCCACGGCTACACAGAATATATTGGTGGCGTGGTGCTGCTGGGAGAGTATAAAACTGTGTATAGCCTACGTGTGTTTGTGCAGGGAGTCTGGTAATACACTTCACCGACATCCAAGGTAGTAACTAAAGTCACAGCTTTTGTGGCCATACTGACTGACCACTGAACGCCCTTTCACCTCCCAGCAGTCTGAATGAGGTCCTGTTTTCAACCAATTGAAACATTAAGTAACACGGTGAGCAATGCAATTTCCTTCTTGCTGGAAGTTTGCTCTCATTCAGCCGGTCCCGAAGAAGGGTGACCATTCCCAACCCTCTAACTATCGTCCAGTTGCTTTAACATCCTGTGTTTCAAAAGTTTTGAGTCTATTCTTAACAGAAAAATTTTAAAGCACCTTTCCTATCACAACCTTCTTTCTGATCGTCAGTATGGTTTCCGTCAGGGACGCTCCACTGGCGATCTTCTCACCTACCTTTCAGACTCCTGGTCATCCTCCTTTCGGGATTTTGGCGAAAGCTTTGCCATTGCACTTGACACTTTCTAAAATTTACGTTCAACTACAGTTGTTCAAAACAGTGTATGGCGAACATTAAGACTCCAACAATATATGTTACTGAATATGGAGTCACAGATCACTCCAGAGCTTCTGTATAATCACACCCTTCATCTTTCTAAACGAATCACGACAAAGTTTCGATACACGCATCCCCACCACCTGTACCCCCCTCCCCTCCGTTCCACCTCGCCTCACAGTCAGCTCCTGCCAGAGAAACAATGGGAGCCAATGGCATCACTATTTGTTTTTCTATCTACCTTCCACTATACATACGTGGCAAACTCTTGTATTTGCAGACATAGTATGACTAGACAGAACATTGTTTCTGTGGGTACTAGATATTGTAGCGGAGGGGTAGCTCTGTCGGGTCTGCCCATTCACTTACTATTACTACGATGTAAACAAACACAGTGGTGCCACATTTCACCAAACACACCACTTACTGTACTCGTTAGAAGTGGAGGTAACTGTACAACTTTTCGCAGGCCCACCAGAGACACACTAGCAAAAGTCCAGCACTACCCGCTCCCCCCTCCTACAGCCTTTCTCTCTTGCATGCTCATTCTCTCTTTCCCCCCACAATAAAGCTCTCATTGGCTGACATTCAGTAGAGAAAACGCTGTGATTGGTAGTGTAAGGGACGGTATTCACCCCCCCCCCATCGCCTGATTCTTGTCCTCCACCCCTCCCTCCCTCCTTCCCTCCAACCCCCCTATACTCCTCGTCTCACCTCTGCTGTACTAAAACGCTACTCCCATAGAGGTAGGAGTAGGTAGAGGAGGCATGAGGGATTAACCAAGGGTAGGTCAGTGAAGCCGACAGACCTGACTCGACCTACATGGCGGCGACCCCTTTGACAGCTTGTTCTGCTGACCAGGCGCGAGTGTTTTCTTAGTTGCAAACAGAAAAAAATATGTATTATCTTTATTTATTTATTTATCTATATTTGCATACTAACCTAAAAGGATATTGAAACAACCGTTTATACATTTGAGACTTTATGTGGCAACAAATTATTTACTCATGCTTTATTCATAAACCACTAAACAGTACTACCTTGTTCATAGCAGTCCTACTCTTGACATTTTATAAGGCAATATTTCTTGCTGTAAAGTGCTTTCCTGCATAGGAATACCGCACTTGTAAATATGTCTCTGCGACTGCTTTGATAAGTAAGACAAGGTGGTTGTGCAGAGGGTCACTGGCAGACATATGACTTTCTAAAGTGGTGAAGATAAGTTTGTCTTGTAATGTGGATAAAACCTCAAGAACAGCCATAGAGGTAGAAGTGCACAGCAATCTTCTTCAAGTCAGGTAGGTGTTGCCGTGACCTCTTGACTTGACCAATATGGCCGTTTGACAGTTCTCTGGCTTCACCGGAGCCTTCTCATGCCGCCTCTACCCTAATCCTACCTCTATGGCTACTCCTGAACCTGGTTTTACAAGACGCACTGTCATTGGTAGGTGGGGGAGCCCATCATCCACCAACTTAGTGTAGTGATACTTCGTTTTTTGGGTAGCTCTACACTGAGTGGCAAGCCAAATGATTTCCTGTAAACCAGAAATGCATTTACAACGCTGGGTGGTAACCTTATAACCAAAAAACACGTTTCCTACATGACAGCATGTGGGTTGGCGGAGGGTTAGTGCCCCTCCCTGGAAAGCAACTAACTAAAAACAGGAACAAGAAGCCTCGGACCAGCACTGACCAAAAGGTGACGACTAAGGACCGAACTAAGGACTTGGTACGGATAGCTAGATGGGATGTAAGGGGTGCAAATGATGTAGTGAAAGAAAGAGAGATTGTCCAGGTGCTTGAGGGTGCAAAACTGGATGTATGAGGGTTAAATGAAACTAAATGGTGAGGTGAGAGTGTGAGAGAATGGGAGTATGGATGGGGTATATGCGCGGGAAGAGGTGAGAATGAGAGGGCAAAAGAAGGAGCCTGTATCGTTGTGAGTAACAGATGGAAGAATATATGGGAGTATGGATCAGTTAGAGCCCCCACAAACTCCTGAAAGTTGCCAGTGTTCGACGGATCACTAAATAGCGTGGGGTCACTTCCATCTCAGAGATGGTGTACCTTCCTTTAAAAATATTCCTATCGGGATAATTACTCATGCATAAAGCATTATACAAGATTAATTTCATCTTAGACATTTTACCTATGCTCTAAACGAGATTTACGCTGAAAAGTTTTCCACAGAGTTTACAAAAAGCCATGAAAGCTTATTTGTGTGTTTTTGCATTCAGACCATTTTTATTATACGGCCGAAGTCTTACGTGGCCAAGATCAGCAACCCGAATATCCAAAGGCATGGTAATCCCCTTGCTTTGAGCAAATGTCTCAGTTCTGGTACAATCTATTTTTCCACATATATTTTAGCTGCACAGTCGACCATGGCACTATATTTTCCCGATTAATCAGTTGATTTCAAAAGATGTGAGCATCAGGTGTGGTGTATACACATCATCAGCGCCACCCTGGGCTCCTGGCGGCGGGCATACAAACTACGCCACACTACCCATGAGAAAGCGGCTACATATGAGCTCAGCTAAGTGAGTTCATACGATCTTCGATTGTTTAAGTACCACATTTCCTTCATTTGTTAAGATACAATTTCGTTATACCCATTTACCATTTTTCCTTACAGATGTACATTCACCACCTAAAAACATGACAGTGATCAATACTCAGGCATTGCAGGCAACATAATACTCACATGTAGGCTGTCCCTAAACTGAGATGGAAACAACCTTCTGTTTCTATTATATTTTGATAAAGAAGCCATTTTTTCTTCAGTATTATATGTAGATAAATCAATAAATATCCTATTTTCAGTAAATTAACAAAAACTGTATGACAGAGGGTAATTCAAGTTGACCCTACTTTTGCACTTTACATTAAACTATCTGGCGAACGGTGGCATCTTTTTTTCAGTTTGTGGGGGCTCCCATTGGTTCAAGGATTGTGTGGGTAAGATAGAAAGTTGGACTACAAATGTGGGCGATTGTGTGCGTGTATGCGCCAATGCAAGATCGTGCAAAAAAAGTGAAAGAAGTGTTCTGGACAAATGTGGAAGCGTGCATGGAAAAGATTGAAAGGAATGAGAGTGTTTTTGATTGGAGATATAAATGGAAAAGTAGGGAATGGGAAGGTGGATGGAGTAGTTGGTGAGTGGGGTGTGCCTGCAGAGATGGATGAAAATGGCAGTGCTTAGTGGACATTTGTGCCGGGAGGGGGGTGGTGATAGCTAACACCCTTTTCAGGCAAAAAATGATCCACAGGTATACGTGGCGAGTGATGAGAACGGTGGATCATGAACTGAATGAAAGGAAGGCAATGATTGATTACGTGTGTGTGGATTAATAAATGAGAAAGTGTGTAATGGATGCAAGAGTATATACAGGTTGGGGGAGTGTACTTTCGGACCATCACTAGGTGGTAGTCAGAATTAAAGTCCAAATAAAATGGAGAAATAGAAGAAAGGATGGGCAGAAGGAAGTAGTACATACAAGGAGGGTGGAAAAGTTACAAGAGGATGGAAAAAAAAAAGGCAGAATATATGAGGGAAGTGGAGGAGCGATTGGGTAAATATAGATTGGAGCAGATAGGGGACATGGAAGGTGTATGCAAGATATTCACAAAAGAAATATGTGCAGCATGTGAGATGGTGTGTGGAGTGAAGAGAAGACGAAAGGGGGTGCAGGGAACAGCATGGTGGACTGAAGAGGTGAGAGAGGCTGTGGCACAAAACATGAAAGCAGGTGGTGAGTGGATGAGAAAGCGGGACGTGGAAGAAATTGTGAGACGGAAGATTGAGTTATATTTGAGAGGACGAGAGAGGTGAAATGATTAGTAAGAGGGAGTAAAAAGAGATGGATGATGAATTTTTAAGGAACTTGAGTGTAAACTGGAGGGAATGTAAGAAAATGTTCTGGGAAGAGGTAAGGAAAGTTAGACAGGGTACCAAAGATGTTAGCTGGGGAGTGAAAGATAAAAATGTAGATTTTACTAGTGGAGATGGGAGAAAATTGAGTAGATGGAGTGAACATTTTAAGGAATTGTTGAACATACAGAATGAAAGTAATGCAAGTATCAGTGGCTGGGGAATGGCTGGGAGAAGAGAAGAAGAAATCAGTAGGATGGAAGTTGTGGAAGCAATGAGGAAAGTTAAAATTGGGAAAGCCTCAGGAATTGATCAAGTGTGTGGTGAAATGCTGAAGCATGGGGGAGAGATAGTAGTAGAATGGATGTGGAAGATGTGCAGGTTGGCATGGGAGGAAGGTAGAGTCCCGGAGGATTGGAAGTCAGGTATAATTATTCCCCTGTGCAAAGGAAAAGAGGAAAAAGAAGTGTGTGGTAATTATAAGGGCATTTGTGGTAGAGTCCAGGAGGATTGGAAATCAGGTATAATTATTCCCCTGTACAAAGGAAAAGAGGAAAAAGAAGTGTGCGGTAATTATAAGGGCATTTGTCTTCTTAGCGTAACAGGAAAAGTATATGGCAGGATACTTACTGAAAGAGTTAGGGATATAACAGAGGAATTAGTTGGAGAAGAACATGGAGGTTTTAGGAAGGGAAGAGGTTGTGTAGATCAGATATTCATTCTTAGATCTTTAGTGGAAAGTTTCTTGAGAAGGGAAAGAAATTGTATGTGGCCTTGATGGATTTAGAGAAAGCATATGACAGGGTGGACAGACAAGGATTGTGGAAGATATCAAGAATATATGGAGTAGATGGGAAGTTGCTGAAGTCCGTGAAGAGTATGTATTAGAGTGCTAAGGCTGGAGTGCGCGTGGATAGTGAACTGCGTGAATTTTTCTCTTTGAAGGTTGGACTGAAACAAGTATGTGTCATGTCTCCAAGACTGTTCAATCTGTACATGGATGGGGTTATAAAAGAGATACAAGGTAGGGCAATGGATGTTGGAGTGGCCTTTGTGAGAGAGGGCAGTGTTTGAAAACTCTCTGTACTGTATTTTACAGATGATACTGTGTTGTTAAGTGAAGACGAAGGGGAGCAGAAAGACTTGGTGGATGAGTTTGCGAGTGTGTAAGAAACGGACTCTAAAGGTGAATGTAGGGAAGAGTAAAGTAATGGTCTTCTAGTCAGCATGGACAGTGAGGATGGATGAGGAGGAAATGGAGAATGTGAGTGCATTTAAATACTTGGGTAGTGTGATCAGTAAGGATGGAAGTTTAGAGGGTGAAGCTCTTGAAAGGGTGCAACAGGGAAGAAAGGTCGCTGGTTCCTTGAAAGTAGTGATAAGAAACAGGGAAGTGAGCATGGGAGCGAAAAAGCTACTACATGACAGTAGTGTGATACCAACTCTAAAGTATGGAAGTGAAGCTTGGACCTTGTTGGAGGGACACAATTCAAGAGTGAGAGCAGTGGAATTGAGTTATTTGAGTGGAGCATGTGCAGTCACATGGGGAGACAGACTGACAAATAAGGAAGTGAAGGAGCGTTGTGGTGTGGATGTTATGAGAAACACACTGAGGTGGTTTGGACATGTGGAGAGGATGGAGAGTGAGAGATTGAGGAGGAGAGTGTATGTGAGTGAGGTGGAGGGGGAAGAGACAGGGGGAGGCCAAGGATGAGATGGAGGGATGGAGTATGAGCGAGAGGAGTGTGAGCTGGGAGCAGGGCAATGAAATGGCGGGAGACAGGGCAACATGGAAGCGATTTGTTTATGGCCACCCCTTATGGGATTAATGCGTCTGGCATTAGATAGACGGATAAACTCCCATTGGAGTAGATGTTTTTTTCAGGCTCTGCAAACATCACCGTGATTCGTCGCTAGTGTGAGTCGTTATGGTGTGGTCCTGAAAGGAATATCCCACGGGTGCTTGGTGCAAGTTTGTTACTGCGATTTCCGGCCCTTTGTTTACTTCCCTCTTGGGAGAGAGAGCGTCTCTCCGGATAGAGGAATGATTGTCGAAGCGAAAAAAAAAAAAATGCGGGGAGGGGAACATGTGCTGCTATGGTCTCAAGGGCCTGTTTTATATAATCCTATACTGCAGTAATATTTGATCAAATGAGATAACCTAAAAATTGTTTAGGAAGCTACATTAAAGTTCACGAATGTCTGTTTAATAATTACGTGTTGTTTGCATTGG
>NC_136980.1:20148973-20151473 GCF_032717465.1 Coenobita brevimanus
ACTTAATAGGATAGCTTTAAGTTTGCTGAAAGAGGATTCACAGTTATCGGTCCAGACAAATTTAACTCCCTTTTTCAGTAGGTCTGTAAGTGGTGATACAAGAATTGAAAAGTTAAGAACAAATCTCCTGTAATAACCTACCATTCCCAAAAATCTTTGTAGCTCTTTCCTACTTTTAGGTCTGGGAAGATCACTTATAACCTGAACCTTAGCTGCTGCTGGTGCAACATGTCCATCACCAATTACATACCCAAGGTACTGAACTTTAGCTTGACCAAACTCACACCTTGATAAATTAGCTACAAGATTAGCCTGAACCAAACGCTCAAGAAATTTACTGACATGGCATAGGTGATCTTTCCAGTTGTCACTGAAGATTAATACATCATCAATATAAACAACACACCCTGCCAAACCCTCTGTTACAACATTAATGAGCTTCTGAAATGTGGCTGGTGCATTCTTCATACCATATGGCATTACAGAACATGCAAAAGTCTTTCCTAGTGTTACAAAACATGAGATCTCCCTAGCACGTTCAGTCATAGGTACTTGCCAGTATCCCTTTAACAAATCAAACTTACTTATGTACCTAGCCTTTCCGATCTTGTCTATGCAATCTTCCAAGCGAGGGAGAGGGTAAGTGTCTGTTTTGGTTATCTGATTAACACGTCAGTAGTCGATGAAAAGCTGCTGTGACCCACCTGGCTTCGGGACTAGAGTGACAGGAGAGCTCCACTCGCTCTGACAGGGCTCAATCATCTTGATGTTCAACAGGTAGCCAAGCTCCTTCTGGATGAGAGGAACTTTCACTGGGTTCACACGGTAAGGAGGCAGTTTAATTGGCTTTGCGTCTCCAACATCGACATCATGCATCAACACAGTGGTTCTTCCTGGAGTGGCACGGAACACTTGCGGGTACTCCTGCAGTAATGCCGAAAACTCCTGCCTTTCCTCGGGAGCTAGATGAGAAAGCTTAGTCTGGAGATCATTCATGATATCAGGATTCTTCCCCAAACTATCACTCAGGTTCATGCTGCATGGGAGAACTTCACTTGCAGACTCGAGTGGAACAGCTAGAGTGCAGACTGGGTTATTTTCGTCCCGCCTGTGATATAACTTTAGCATGTTGATGTGACAAAGTTGCTTGTTCTTTCTACGATCTGGTGTGGCGATGACATAGTTGACATCACTGAGTTTCTTCTCCACGAAATAAGGACCACTAAGCTTGGCTTGAAGAAGTTGCCCATGCACCGGTAGCAGAATCAAAACCTGATCTCCTGGCTGAAAGTGGCGTAACCTGGACTTCTTATCATACCAAGTCTTCATCTTCTCCTGAGCAGCTCCTAAATTCTCTCGCGCCAGTTGTAAAGCAGTGGACAGCCGTTCTTTGAACTTCATCACATACTCCAGCAGGTTGACGTCATCTTCCTCCGACAGTCAGCATTCCTTGAGTAGCTTAAGGGGTCCTCTTACTTCATGGCCAAACAGTAGTTCAAAAGGTGAGAAGCCCAGTGATTCATTTGGAGATTCTCTTGCGACAAATACAACAAATGGAAAACCTTTATCCCAGTCTTTCCGATGTTCCAAACAGTATTTCTTGAGCATCGATTTGAGTGTTTGATGATATCTCTCCAACGCTCCTTGGGTCTGGGGATGGTAAGCTGAAGACGTGATCTGGGTGATGCCCAACTCTTTCAGAGACTCCTTGAAAACATTTGGCATGAAATTACTTCCCCGGTCTGACTGTACCTCCTTGGGCAGACCAAACTTTGTGAAGAACCCTAGCATTTCCTTAACCACGTTCTTTGCTGAGATATTTCTAAGTGGAATGGCTTCAGGATAACGAGTAGCCATATCAATCAGGGTCAACACATAAGAAAATCCTGAAGAAGTCTTAGGAAGAGGGCCCACAATATCCACCAACACACGGGTTAATGGCGCCTCAAAAGGAGGAATGGGAACTAGAGGTGCAACCTTTTCGGTCTGATTACACTTCCCCACAACTTGACAGGTGTGACAAGACTTACAATACCAGGAAACATCCCTGAAGATACCTGGCCAGTAGAAGTGTTTCAAAATGCATGCCACAGTCTTCCTCACTCCAAGGTGTCTTGCCAAACTGGAATCATGAGCCACTCTAATGATATCCTCCCTACAAACACGAGGGATGACAACTTGATGTACAACCTCCCATTCACAGTCGGCTGATCCTGCTGGGGGTCTCCACTTCCTCATAAGTACTGACTTTATATAATAACAAGGAGAAGCACCACCTGACTCTTCCTCACTGCAAGCAGAGTTAGCTAGACCTTTCAACTCAGGGTCAGCAACCTGCAACTCAACCAACTCTTGACGAGACAAATTATCAACACTGTGGGGTACTGCCTCATCTGGTGAGTGGTCCAAATTAGCAAGAAAAGTGTCAGCTAGGATAACATCATCATCATCATTATCCTCTAAGTCACCAGTAACTTTAGACTTAGCCCTAGTGACAGCA
>NC_136980.1:20156473-20163973 GCF_032717465.1 Coenobita brevimanus
TTTACTTGCTTCTTGCTCTCAAAATATGCAGTTCTTATTCTAACTGAACCCCTGTCCTGTAATCACTTTGGCCACTTCTCCATCTTTTCCTCCGCCACTCTCTTAACCTTCTCACTCCACTATGCCGTACCTTTCTTCTTTGTTGTTACTCTTGCCACACCGCACACCGCTTTAGCATTCCTAACTAAGCAATCCCTAAATACATTCCACTGGCTGTCCAGGTCCATTTCATTCCAATTCATTTATTCTAACTCCTCCTCTACTTTAGTCCTGTAATCATCTGCCATTTCTTTGATCCTCAGCTACTCATCTTTCAGTCCTTCTCCCTGACTGCTCTCTCTAACCTGATCCACCTCACTCCTCTTAGCTTGATCTTGCATACCACAATCATATGATCTGACAGACCTTCACATCGTCCTCTCACGGCCATGGTATCGGCAACCATTCCCATCATCGACCTCTCTACGAGCACGTAGGCTTCCTTCAACATGATCCCCGTTCCCTCTATATAATTAAATATTTATGTGCATCTTTGTGTTTCAAATAAGAGTTACAAATGCACAACCTCCTCTCCTGACACACATCCTTTATTCGCTTCCCATTATCATTTTCTCCTGGTACTCCATAATAACTCATTATGTCCTCCTCAGGACCAGTACCGACTCTTCCTTTCATATCCCCCATTGTGATCACTTTATAGCTCCTTGGGATTTCTCCCACTACTTCATCCAGTTCATCCCAAACCCTGTCTTTCTCTCCCTCTCACTCCAGTCCTCACACGGGGCATATGCTACAATCACTGCCATTTTCACCTTCTCAAACTTGAACTTGACATGCATACACCTCGAGCTGACACATTTGTCTCATTCCACTCTGCCACACCTCATTCATCAACAATGCAACTCCTTAATTGCATCTTCCTAACCCATTCATTCCCAGTCTTACACATTTCACACCCTCCCACTCCTCCACTTCACACCCTTTCATCTTCGTTTCACACAATGCCATCACGGTATATCTCACACTTTTGAACACATTCACCACTTCCACCCTCTTGCTCTTCTCATTCACACCTCACATTCCACATGGCCATGATAATCTTCCCATTTTGTTGGGCCCTGGGCAGGTATTGTGCCCTCCGTGGCTTTCTGAAACGACTGCAATGATTAAGTGATTTTGGATAGGGGAATCTGGGGGACACAACCCTGCCAGACCCCCCCGGAAACGAACGTTTGCGAGCTTTCAGCAAACGTTTGCGTCAAGTTCGTAGAAGGTACAAGAAAGTTTGTGACGTTCGACGAACGTTTTTTTCAAGCACGTTGAAGTTCGTGAATTAGTAATGGCTGTAAGTCAGCTGCAAAACCTGTATAAATGTATCTAATAAACAAGTCATTGGCATATAAGAAAGAAACACTGATTTTTTTAATGTGTAAAATAAAGCACGTCAAAAACTTCCTATGAACTTGACCGCTTAACTACATTCCTCCTCCTTTCTCCGCTGTATCACGTAGTCCTTCTCGGACCCACGCACTACTAAAACCAACTGTTGTCCATCATTTGCAGCACCAATGGAATTTGTTGCTCCTATATGATTATAAAGTTAAAATTTTCAGCTTAAATTTTAATATTATGCGTATTTAGGTCCATAAGTTCTTTATAGTTTCCTACCATGTATTCATACGCGCGTTTGTTTACAACTTTTCGCGGGATTGCGGACTGTGATAACGGTGACTTCTAAGCATCGAATTTTTTACCAATACCTTCAATAACTAGGTGAGGTTGGTGATTTCCTTTGTTACCGGATTATTCACATAGCTGTCAGGCATTGGAAATTGACGCATTATAAGATATAAAGTGCTCCAAAGTGTAATAAGAGGTATGGTTATTAGCGCGGCAGCAACACAACCAAAAATCTTTCTTATAATTGTTTTTATAACTGAATCTGTGTCATTAACAACATACATTCTCCCCGTATCGGTAAGTAATGACCTACCGGTAGCTAGCCCATATATTGGAAAAACAAGTAGCTGTGCAGAGAAAATTCATTGCAGTTCTTACGGCAAATAATTTTTTAAAAATCATGCAACTTAGGGTACTGGTAATTCAAGACTCCAGCCAGGTAGATAGGCATCGCAGCAAAACTTAAATCGGCCTAGTTAACCTAGGCATATGTTAAATCTAAAATAGTATATGAAAAATTATCTGTGCTAACTCTGAAATGATTGAAAAGTGGGTGGTAGAGTAACAGTTTAGTTTGAAGAGTGAGGAACACTTGATTATCACTTAACTTCCTCTTCATGGATATATTCTGTAATGATCATTTTGATGATGGTAAGTTATAGTTTTCTGTTGTTTTTATCCATGTTTGTTACGGCTTCCCAACGTGTGTTACTCTGAAATACGACATCGGAGACATTAGGTGTTTCTTCGAATGTCATGCTTTACAGATTTAATTTTATTTTTCCCAATGTTATTTTAGTCCAGTGATTAAGAAATAAATGTAATTTATTCGTGCAGTTTATTTTCCTGGTTGATATGTATACTGAATTTCTTACAAGGTTAGGTTAGGTTAGATTAGTTAAGTTCGGTGGTCAATGTTCAGTTGACTAAGAAAAAACAGCGACCAAAATTGACATAAATACATACAAATAACCTAACCTTAAAAGCAACCAGTTCTAATCAACAATAGTTATTGTGAAATATGTAGAAAATAATGAATGGAAATTGTGGTAGCTATTTAGGTAAAATTATTGTATAAGTTCTTAACTTCACTTCATTTTTTTTTTTTTTTTTTTTTTTTTTTAACCTACCCTAACCAAACCAATCCAACATATCCTATATGAGGCTGTGCTCTATTAACTGAAGTAACTGGGTACTCAAAATTCTTGTCACTGGGATAACTCTTCATTGGAGAAGAGAAAAATAACGAATTCTGTGAGGAGTTGAAACGATAATAGAACTGGTATTTATTGTGCAGTACCTACAGCTTGGGTCTGCTCGGCTCCATCCCAGCCGCTATGCAAATTTGGACAAGAAGTAGAGTTTGGTTTAAATATCGACCAGAAATATCATTTGCACAACCAAATTGTATTTTTTCTTGATTACTGGACCAACTTAACATCGGGAAAAATACAGTGAAATTAGGTAAGCGAAGTACGGGACATCTGAATAATATCCACTTAGCTACTAAGTTAAAACCTGGTCAGATGTACCAAAATTTTATTATTATTAGACCAACCTTGTATAAAGCATAACTTAACCTTACCTAACCTAAGCAGACAACGTAAATTTATCAAACCTAATCCACCATATATGTTAACCTAATGGTTTAACGTAAACTAACCTACACAGTACAGTATTGACCTTACCTAGCCTAATCTAACCTAACCTAACCTGCCAAAATGTGAAAGTAAACAAATTTGGGTAGATTTGAGTACATTTTAGAAAGTGTCTGTCATTACATCATAGAAGCAAATGTTTTGGGAAAGTAAAACATAGATAAAAACAACAAGGAAACAGAATTACCACAAAGAACTCGTTTACCATCATCATCATCATCATCATCATAAGGAAAAAATTACAAGGGATTTTTTTTTTTTTTTTTGAAAAAAAAAAAGAAAAAAGATGCTAATTGGTAAGCCGAGAGACATAAACTAAACCATTAATTGACCAAGTGGATAAATGTACAGAAAAGCACAACCATTGGTTCTGTATTGTACATTTTTGCCAAAAATATATGGCAGGTATAGCAATGCATTTTTCTTCCAAGCTTGTTTTGCACCAGAGGATAAAGTAGGACTGTACTATATTTTTCTTTCTCAGGTATGGTAGCTACCTGGAATACAAGCGAAGGGTTGTGAATCCAGACCATGTGTACATTACCTGTACCCAAACCTCAATATGCATAGCGATCCCTGCCACCATATATATACATATATATATATATATATATATATATATATATATATATATATATATATATATATATATATATATATATATATATATATATATATGTATGGTAGGTGGGGGTGCTCACTATCCATTCACTCGATGTGGTGCTGCGTTGGGTGTCTACCCAATTCTGTCTTCCTTCCTTCCTCTTCTGTCTTTATTTCCTTCATTCATTCCTCTTTATTCTGCCTATGAGTGACTTTACACTCCCTCTTGTCTTTCTTACCTTCATTCATTCTTCTTCCTTCTGCCTACGGGTGACTTTACATTCCCTCGTCTTTCTTTCCTTCAGTCTTTCCTCTTCCCTCTGCCTATGGGTGATTCTGTTACTGTGCTTCCACCTCCTCTGTTCACATGCCATGCTTGATATCCTTGCTACTGTCTGACAGCATTAGTTTTTTAAATGTCCATCTATATGTATCAGATAAAGTTCATTTGTCCTATGAGGAGTGTACGAGACTGTGGCTAAGCTAATCGGTCCTGACATTTAAGGCAAGGGTGACCAGCCTTACATGCCCTTGAGTGGTATCAAGTGATCAGTAAATTCCAACCACCCCTCGTATAGAAACCTATACAGGCTCAATCCACCATTATTCTAGCTTAGAGCTGAGGTTTGTTCGAGCTGGGTGATGAAAAAGATTTACTGGTATAAAAGTGCATAATAATGTGATTTTATTTGCCTACAGCTCATCGAGCGGGAGCAGCTGTTTGCAGAGACACACACAGACTACAAGAAAAACAGAAATGCTTTATTAAAGACCCTCCTGCAGTTGGTCCCTAAACCAGGCAAGAAGGCTAACGTGACCCCAGTTGATGTTGTTCGGGCCACAATGCAGTGCTTAGCGGACGATGCAGTGTGGCAATATATTAGTGCCTTAGGAAGGTCAGGCACCAAAAAAATTGCAATGTGCCAAAGGATCCCATCGATTATGAACATTGTGGTGCTGATTGCTATTAAAATCCTGGATATTGACAGAAAACAAGCAATAACAGCATTGTGCACGTACTTGAAAAATACTGCCGCCAGAGCTGCAGCCAAGAAGCACAGAGCTGAATTTGGCACTGAGGGGTCTACTTCTCTGCCTGCGGATCGTCAGTTTGTAGGAGCCAATGATCCAACTAATAATTATGACAGTGATCCTACTATGGCCATGGCAGGCAGTGTAGGACGTGCACATGACACTGCTAGTTTGTCTGGAGATGAGGAAATTAGCTCCCCCTACAAGCAGTGATGAGCTGGAGAGTATAGATGAGGATGACGTGTGTAAATCTGACAGTTCGTGTTAGGGGAATTGGAGCAACGAGAAAGATTTAAGACAAAATATTTATGTTTCTGGTTGAAAATGTTGAATATATGCATTTATTACATATCCCATATGTTAATACTGTACTGTTGGTTGAGTGATACTGTCTGAATCAGTGTTGAGTGGGAGAAGGGTATGAAAGGTTCAAGTCCACTAAGGACAAGTTTTTCCATCAGTTTTGATGCAGTCAGCTGGAGGGATTTGGGACAGTAGGATGAGGGTTGATGACATTAAGGTACTTTGGCCAGTAGGCATTTATATATATATATATATATATATATATATATATATATATATATATATATATATATATATACGGTATATATACACACACACACTTGTATGTAATTGCACTGAAGTGTTTATTAGCACAAATTTGCCATTTCTGAAGTGAATTGTGTGTGTGTGTATATATATATATATATATATATATATATATATATATATATATATATATATATATATATATATATATGTCATCTCATCTCATCTCATAAGCCGTTTGTGTGTCCACTGCAGGACCGACCTATCGCTACAGAAGTGGGGACGATACAGCCAATGTATCTCTACCAAGTGGCTTAGGCTGTCTAGTAGAGACTGTACGTAGGGTGAGAAGTGCTTGTAAATGTAACTGTAGTGTTGGTGTGGCTGTGGATGTGTATGTAGTCTGTGAACCAAGTGTAATCCGTCTGTGCAAGCCGACTGGGTGCAAACATACTTTGTAGTATGCGACACTGGTTCAACCACAGAACCCCTTATGTCCGCCAAGCAGTACGTGGTCAGAAGAATGCTCCTGAAGTTTATTACCCTGGCGGGGTGCGAACCCTCGTTCTTCAGTGTACGAAAACGCACACTTTACCTCTGTACCACAGAGGCTTCATTATATATACAGTATATATATATATATATATATATATATATATATATATATATATATATATATATATATATATATATATATATATATATATATATATATATATCCATCATCCAATCCTACATTGCCCCATTAGGAGCGTAGGAGCCCGGGGCTTCTATATATACATATCATCATCATCCAATCCTACTTTGCCCCATGAGGACCGTAGGAGCTCGAGGCTAGGCAGTTGGTCCTGACATTTAAGATGATTATATATATATATATATATATATATATATATATATATATATATATATACAGTGGTAGAGCATGCGTTTTGCTCGCTGGTGGGCGCGGGTTCGCCTCCCGCCAGAGTTGTAAAAACTTTGGGAAGCGTTCACCAAGCCACTGAGCACTTTGGCGGACACAAGGGGTGCTGTGGTAGAACCAGTGTCGCATACTAGTATGCTTGCACCCATTCGGCTTAAGGCGGGCCGATTACACTTGATTCACAGACTACACACACATCCAAAGCCACTACAACACTACATTTACAGTTACAAGCACTTCTCACCCTATATACAATCTCTACTAGACAGCCTAAGCCACTTGGTAGAGATACATTGGCTGTACTGTATTGTCCCTGCTTCGGTAGGGATAGGCCGGTCCTGCAGTGGGCCTCAATGGCTGATGATGATGATGATATATATATATATATATATATATATATATATATATATATATATATATATATATATATATATATATATATATATATATATATATATATATATATATTCATTCACACATGTATGTAATTGCATTGAGGTTTTTATTATCTCAGATTTGCTATTTCTGGAGTGAAGTGTAGTGGATTGTTTTTTTTCTGCAATATATACTGTACTGTGTATTTAGAATGGAGTTTGTGAACTCGTTCAAGTACTTAGGAAGTGTGATGTGCAAGGATGGGGGTCTGGAGAGTGAAGTGCTTGAAAGAGTGCAGAATGAAAGGAAGGTTGTTGGTTCACTGAAAGCAGTGATAGGAACAGAGAAGTGAGCATGGAAGTAAAGTCACTGCATGATGTATTGTAGTCCTCACTTTAACATACTGAAGTAAAGCATGGACTCTGTTGGAAGGACACAAGTCAAGAGTGAGAGAAGTGGAAATGAGTTACTTGAGAGGTGCATGTGGAACTACGTGGAAAGACTGACAAATGAGGAAGTCAACAAACGTTTTGATATTGAGGCGGATGTGAGAGTGTTAGGAGAAATACCATTAGTTGGTTTGGCTATATGGAGAGGATGGAGAGTGAAAGGCTGACTAGGAATGTGTATGAGAATGAGGGGGAGACCAAGGATGAAGGGGAGGGATGGAGTTGAGAG
>NC_136980.1:20168973-20253973 GCF_032717465.1 Coenobita brevimanus
AAGTTGGCTGATTTTGCTCGTTTCGCACGATGGTACAATGCTTATTTCTGCTCTATTTTTGTATAAAATCCAATATACTCTTTTATCACATGTTTTTATGTTTGTAATAAATTCATTTCTACTTACTTTCATTGGCTTCCCAGACTTATAATACCATAGAAAACGTTTGAGGCTTAGACCGCCTAGGGAGAACACGGGGCCAGGTGGGACCAAGGCATACCTGGTTAAGCTAATTAGGGACCCCGGGGACCAATTTCTTTGCCACCGGCCATTGTTTCTGACCAAAAGCGAAAGTTTAAGCAAAAAAAAAAAAAAAAGGTCGAAAAATGGTCGGGATTGGGGGGTACCAGTGGTCGAAAAGTGGTCGGGACGGGGCGGGTTAATGAAAGCTTGTTTAATGTAACTCCTCCAAATGAGCAAACGCAGATTCAATTAGCTAAGTTACAGCTAGCCCTGCAGGAGGCTCGTGCTAAGGAGGCTGAATTTCAGGCAAATGCTCGTATTCAGGAGGCTCAGGCACAAATTGAACTAGCTAGGATTCACGCAGACCATGAGTATCGCATGAAACAAGGTGGAACTGGATCATCTAGCTCTGATGATTTTGATGTGGCTAAAAATGTTAAACTTGTCCCTCCTTTTAATGAATCTGATTTAACAAAGTATTTTCAGTTGTTTGAGAGGGTAGCTACAGGTTTTAATTGGCCCAAAGAGTATTGGCCAGTACTCCTTCAAACTGTTCTCACCGGTAAAGCTCAAGTAACTTATGCATCTTTGCCTCAGGATCAATCTGATAATTATGATGTAGTTAAGAGCTTGATTCTTAAGGCCTATGAGCTTGTTCCTGAAGCCTATAGAGTAAAATTTAGGACAACTTATAAGCAAGATAAGCAATCCCATGTTGAGTATGCAAAAATCAAAGAAGATCTGTTAGAGCAGTGGTTAAATTCTAAGAATGTGGATTCTGATTTTGACAAATATAAGCAGATGGTTTTGCTGGAGGACTTCAAAAGGTGTATTAATAAAGATGTATGCCTATATCTTGATGAGAAAAGAATAGATAATTTGTCTGATGCTGCAGTTTTAGCTGATGAATATGTTCTCACTCACAAGAGATATTCTAGAGAAAAAAGGAAAGCTGAGAGTAAGTACGTTGCCTCTACTCAGAGTACAGGTAACAGGAAAGAGAATAAAGATGATGTTTCTCAGGAAGTAAATACCAGCTTCACCTCTAGGTTTCAGAAAAGTAAATGTACTTATTGTAGTAAGCTTGGTCATACTACGGAGAAATGTTTCAGGAGACAGCGTGATGTGAACAAAAAGGAGTCTTTAAATATTCAGTCAATTGGTCTAGTGTCCACCCTTGAGAGTTCCCAGAATTCTTTAACTGAGTTAACTGGACCTGCTTTGAGGGGTAAATTAAATTCTCATGATGGAGCTCCTCTTTTGAGCAGTAACGTGGGTGACACTCTCAAGAGTTCATGTGCTAATTTCCTGTCTGATGGTTTTGTCAGTCCTCTGGACAGTAATGACAGGAAATCAGTTAAAATATATCGTGATACAGGTGCTTGGCAATCCCTTATGCTGACCAGTGTTCTAGGCTCTAATGTTAATTCCTCTGATGACACTGTAATCTTACAAGGTGTAGGGAATAATTACTTCTCTGTCCCTCTGTGCAGAGTGAGTTTAGAGTCTGGTTTTGTTATTGGTTCCGTTATGGTTGGGTTGGTTGAGACACTCCCAATGTCAGGCGTAACTTTCTTACTTGGAAATGATATTGGTGGAAGTCAAGTGTGTCCAGCTCCTCAGTTGTCTAGTGAGCCAGTGGCTGCGGCCTAGGATTGTGATGTCCCTGATGTGTTCCCTGCATGTGCTGTCATTAGGGCTAAATCTAAAGTTACTGGTGACTTAGAGGATAATGATGATGATGATGTTATCCTAGCTGACACTTTTCTTGCTAATTTGGACCACTCACCAGATGAGGCAGTACCCCATAGTGTTGATAATTTGTCTCGTCAAGAGTTGGTTGAGTTGCAGGTTGCTGACCCTGAGTTGAAAGGTCTAGCTAACTCTGCTTGCAGTGAGGAAGAGTCAGCTGGTGCTTCTACTTGTTATTATATAAAGTCAGGAGTACTTATGAGGAAGTGGAGACCCCCAACAGCATCAGCCGACTGTGAATGGGAGGTTGTACATCAAGTTGTCATCCCTCGTGTTTGTAGGCAGGATATCATTAGGGTGGCTCATGATTCCAGTTTGGCAGGACACCTTGGAGTGAGGAAGACTGTGGCACGCATTTTGAAACACTTCTACTGGCCAGGTATCTTCAGGGATGTTTCCTGGTATTGTAAGTCTTGTCACACCTGTCAAGTTGTGGGGAAGTGTAATCAGACCGAAAAGGTTGCACCTCTAGTTCCCATTCCTCCTTTTGAGGCGCCATTCACCCGTGTGTTGGTGGATATTGTGGGCCCTCTTCCTAAGACTTCTTCAGGATTTTCTTATGTGTTGACCCTGATTGATATGGCTACTCGTTATCCTGAAGCCATTCCACTTAGAAATATCTCAGCAAAGAACGTGGTTAAGGAAATGCTAGGGTTCGTCACAAAGTTTGGTCTGCCCAAGGAGGTACAGTCAGACCGGGGAAGTAATTTCATGTCAAATGTTTTCAAGCAGTCTCTGAAAGAGTTGGGCATCACTCAGATCACGTCTTCAGCTTACCATCCCCAGACCCAAGGAGCGTTGGAGAGATATCATCAAACACTCAAATCGATGCTCAAGAAATACTGTTTGGAACATCAGAAAGACTGGGATAAAGGTCTTCCATTCGTTGTATTTGCCGCAAGAGAATCTCCAAATGAATCACTGTGCTTCTCACCCTTTGAACTACTGTTTGGCCATGAAGTAAGAGGACCCCTTAAGCTACTCAAGGAATGCTGGCTGTCGGAGGAAGATGACGTCAACCTGCTGGAGTATGTGATGAAGTTCAAAGAACGGCTGTCCACTGCTTTACAGCTGGCGAGAGAGAATTTAGGAGCTGCTGAGGAGAAGATGAAGACTTGGTATGATAAGAAGTCCAGGTTACGCCACTTTCAGCCGGGAGATCAGGTTTTGATTCTGCCACCAGTGCATGGGCAACCTCTTCAAGCCAAGTTTAGTGGTCATTATTTCATGGAGAAGAAACTCAGTGATGTCAACTATGTCATCGCCACACCAGATCGTAGAAAGAACAAGCAACTTTGTCACATCAACATGCTAAAGTTATATCACAGGCGGGACGAAAATAACCCAGTCTGCACTGTAGCTGTTCCACCTGAGTCTGCAAGTGAAGTTCTCCCATGCAGCATGAGCCTGAGTGATAGTTTGGGGAAGAATCCTGATATCATGAATGATCTCCAGACTAAGCTTTCTCATCTAGCTCCCGAGGAAAGGCAGGAGTTTTCGGCATTACTGCAGGAGTACCGCAAGTGTTCTATGCCACTCCAGGAAGAACCACTGTGTTGATGCATGATGTCGATGTTGGAGACGCAAAGCCAATTAAATTGCCTCCTTAACGTGTGAACCCAGTGAAAGTTCCTCTCATCGAGAAGGAGCTTGGCTACCTGTTGGACATCAAGATGATTGAGCCCTGTCAGAGCGAGTGGGGTTCTCCTGTCACTCTAGTCCCGAAGCTAGGTGGGTCACAGCGGCTTTGCACTGACTACAGACGTGTTAATCAGATAACCAAAACAGACACTTACCCTCTCCCTCGCATGGAAGATTGCATAGACAAGATCGGAAAGGCTAGGTACATAAGTAAGTTTGATTTGTTAAAGGGATACTGGCAAGTACCTATGACTGAACGTGCTAGGAAGATCTCATGTTTTGTAACACTAGGAAAGACTTTTGCATGTTCTGTAATGCCATATGGTATGAAGAATGCACCAGCCACATTTCAGAAGCTCATGAATGTTGTAACAGAGGGTTTGGCAGGGTGTGTTGTTTATATTGATGATGTATTAATCTTCAGTGACAACTGGAAAGATCACCTATGTCATGTCAGTAAATTTCTTGAGCGTTTGGTTCAGGCTAATCTTGTAGCTAATTTATCAAAGTGTGAGTTTGGTCAAGCTAAAGTTCAGTACCTTGGGTACGTAATTGGTGATGGACATGTTGCACCACCAGGAGCTAAGGTTCAGGTTATAAGTGATCTTCCTCGACCGAAAAGTAGGAAAGAGTTACAAAGATTTTTGGGAATGGTAGGTTATTACAGGAGATTTGTTCTTAACTTTTCAATTCTTGCATCACCACTTACAGACCTACTGAAAAAGGGAGTTAAATTTGTCTGGACCGATAACTGTGAATCCTCTTTCAGCAAACTTAAAGCTATCCTATTAAGTCAGCCAGTGCTCGCTACTCCAAATTTTGCTAAGCCTTTTAAGATGGCTGTTGACGCAAGTGATACAGCAGCTGGGGCTGGTTTGCTGCAAGAGGATGATCAGGGTATTGAACACCCTGTATCTTATTACAGTAAGAAGTTCACTCCACCACAAAAGAACTACTCAACTATTGAGAAAGAGCTTTTGGCCTTGATTTTGGGTTTACAGCATTTTTCATTTTATTTGTGTTCTGGTTTTGACCCCATAGTCATTTATGCCGATGATAACCCACTGAAATTCCTTAGTAAGTTTAAAGATAAAAATCAGAGATTGATAAGATGGAGTCTACTTCTTCAGGAGTATTCATTAGACATACAACATATCAAGGGGAAAGAAAATGTTATTGCAGATTGCTTATCTAGAGTTTAGACAGATTGTTTTAGAGTAATAAAAAATTTCCTTTGTAAATTTCTTTTTCTTTGTGGGAATGTGTTACATAGCCTATGATTTCATCATCCTTTGTGTAACTCTAACGTACAGTATGCTGCATGTTTGATCACGAGCGTGTTCTACCTCACTCCCCCCCCCTCCTCCCTTATAGTAGAGTAAGTCGTTCTTTCTGTTGTTCAGAGCAGGAGTGTCAACTCTTTGTCCCCTCTGGCTTCATTTGTGCGTCCTTCTTACAAGTTGTATCAAGCTCTGCCGGCCCCTATATAAGGAGCTCAGTCTCTACATTAATTGCCACTTAGATCTTCTCCTCATTTTGCTCACATCTCTGTCCTCCCCTGTACAGTTGTTATTATTGTGAGTGCTCAGGAAGTCTCCAACCATCTAGCAGCTGTGTAATTTGAGTATAAGTGTTATTACATTTTATTCTTGTACTGTATAGCAAAAGGTGTTGATTCGTAGGCCTAGTAAAGTTTTTGTAATTCATATTGTCAGCCAGTGGTAATAATATTTTGTATCTGTAATAATATATCTTGCATTCACTGAGTATTATCTGGTATTCTCATTTTATCAGGGCTGACTTAGATAAATTTACTCTTGCTAATTTCGTGTTAATAGAGGCTATTGCGGTTAACCATATATTTAACATGTTTTTTGCCATTACATTATCCTTATGAGTTCTGAATGTTTTGTTGTTAGTTTGAGCATTAAACTTTAACTTGTAATTTTACCTAACTCTTTTGTTTTGAACCTGGAACTTTACGGGACAGTAGTGACTCTTAGTATTCTCACTTAAAGTGTACATTATCTTTCTCTGTTCCGTAACAATATATATATATATATATATATATATATATATATATATATATATATATATATATATATATATATATATATATATATATATATATATATAAAATCAGGAGGTGCAGAGGACAGAGATAGATCGATTCTGTTCTCGACACTGAGTGGCTGGGGTTCAGTCACCTCACCATCGTTCTTTATTTTCACACCCAGAACCTTAATTAGGCAAAAGCATGCACATGCTGTGACTGCAACTCGAATCAACAGTTTATCAAGGCTTTTGAATAAAGAACTTAATCTCCCTACGTGTCAAGTGGGGTTGGTGGAGGATTAGTGCCCCTCCCTGTAAAAACAATTAACTCTAAGCCCTTTGCCACCCCGTTTGGGATACATGGCGTCTGGCAATGAATGAATGAATATATGTATCTATGTATCTCTCTCTCTCTCTCTCTCTCTCTCTCTCTCTCTCTCTCTCTATCTATCTATCTATCTATCTATCTGTGTAGGCCTATTGTTACCTCCCCATCTCACACTGCCACAGGCTCCAACAGCATTAGTTCAGTATACGAAGGACGTTGCCTAGTGAGTTGTTCTTCCTATGGTCAGCCTTTACAGTAGGTGTATAGTGCACAAGATCAGGTGAGGCATTCTAAATAAACACTGACTTCTCAAGTTCACTTTCTTTACTTTCCAGATAATTACACTGAATGCTTTCCAACTTCACTTCACTATTCTCACAACCACTGGAGCTATACAAACTTTACTAGCTGCAGTTACACTTAATGCTTCACAACACTTCACACTTTTCACAAATACCGATGATATACAAACTTAAGTAACACTTCATTGTTTGCCAACAACACTTCACTGTTTTCACAAGGATCGAAAATATACAAACTTCATTGACACTGCACTAGTCAAATTGAATGAAAACCAATTGAACTCGCTCTAGTCTCTTCCCCATCCATATAGTATAAGCTTGCATTGTTTTAGAATTATCAACATTTTTTCACAGTTCCGGTGTAGTCCAGAGAGAGAGCATCGGTTACAACAGTTACCAATTCGGAGACATCAAAACATACAAGAGTTATCTTACACTTCACAACTCTAAATTATTTAGCATACAAAACCCAAATAAATTACACAATTTAACAATCACTTAAATAAAACATTAAACGGAAAAACAACAAAAAAATTGATGCATAACTTATGAAACAACTATAAATCTATTGCCAGACGCCTTAATCCCGTAAGAGGTGGCCACAGGCAAATCGCCTCCATGTCGCCCTGTCCCCCGCCATTTCATTGCCCTACTCCCCGCTGACACCCCCCTCTCTCATATACCTCTCCACTCCATCCCTCCATCTCATACTTGGCCTCTGCCTTCCTCTCCCCCCCTCCACCTCACTCACATACACTCTCCTCGTCGGTCCCTTGCTCTCCATTCTCTCCACATGGCTAAACCACCTCAGTGTGTTTCTTCTAATGCTTCCTATCACATCCACATCCACACCACAAAACTCCTTCACTTCCTCATTGGTCAGGCTGTCTCTCCATGTGAATCCACATGCTCCTTTTAAATAACTTATATCCACTGCTCTCGCTCTTGACTTCTGTCCCTCCAACAAGGTCCAAGCTTCACTTCCCTACGTTAGAGCTGGTATCACAATTGTCATATAGTAACTTTTTCTCTTCCATGCTCACTTCCCTGATTCTTATCACTGCTTTCAAGGAACGAAACAACTACACTCACAAACATTAGGGAAAATGGCAACTCTGACTCGTGCCGGAGCTACAGTAAACATGGGGAATCAGTGAGAAACTACTAAATCCCGATTCTTAACACTACTCCCTCCCTAGTCCTTTGTTGTCCTGAGAAAACTACGCACTATATACAAGGATAATTAATCATAATGAAACATCTAACTATACTCAGAATAATCCTTCAATTTATCAGGTCCTCTTCTGTGCCACTTCCGATGATGTCCTTGCTGCTCCACACAGTCAACTCCTCCTGGAAGGTCTTGGTCCTCTTCCTTATTCACTTCTTCCCTCTGGAAACTGTCACCATCCACTTGCACTTCAGTTCTGTGGTCCTCCTCAACATCCTCGCCTGCGGGAGAGCACGATTCCTCGGAGACTTCCCAGCTGCAATTTCTTTGCCCATTGTACTGCCACAGACGATTCACGTGTACCACATTAGGGCGAGAGTTTCTGCCTCCCCGAAGCCGATACATTACGAAGTACGTCTGATAGGAGGTCCAACACCGTGTAAGGCCCATCTCATGGGCTCTGCAGCTTCGATGACTGTCCCTTCATTTGCTGAGCATTGTATAACTAAGCATGATCACTGTCCTTGAAGCTCACCTCACTTGCCTTGGCATCATACTTCCACTTCATCACCTCTCCTGAAAACTTGAGGTCTCCTTGCACTTGATAATGTACCTCAGCCAGCCTGTTCTGTAGATGCTTAACATAGCTGGAGGCATCTGTAGGCAGCTCTTCACCAGGTGGTCTTCCCATTAGCAAGTCAACGGGTAAGCGTAACAAGTGGCCCAACATCAGTTTTGCGGGGGTGTAGCCAGTGGACTCATGGAATGTAGACCGATGTACCTTCAACAACGCAGGTAATTTCTGGTCCGATTCTGTCTCTCCCTCTATGCAGAACTTGGCCAGTTCTTGTCCTAGGGTCCAGTTGAAATTCTCCACCATCCTATCTGATTGTGGCCTTAATGGGGTGGTCCTGGTCTTCTTGATCCCCAAGAACTTGCAGCATTTACGGAACACAGCAGACTCGAAGTTTCCACCCTGGTCTGAATGTAGCTCTTGTGGCATCCCAAAACAACAGAAAAACTTGTCAACCAACACCCCAGCAACAGTCGGTCTCTTGATCGAGGATGGCATAGGCTTCTCGCCACTTGTGAAGTAGTCGATGGCGACACATATATACCAGTTTCCTCTTTCAGTGAGTGTCAAAGGTCCAGCAATGTCCACCACAACTCTTTCCATCGGTGCACCTACTTGGTACAGCTGAAGAGGGGCGCAACCACGTTTCTTGTGTCCCTTCTTGGCACAACACACATCACAGGCCCGACACCACTCTTCAACATCCTGACACATGCCAATCCAGTAGAACCTCTGTCGCAGCTTGCTTAGAGTTTTCTTTACTCCCAGGTGCCCACTAGTGATCTGGTTATGGAAATCATCCAAAATCTCGAAACCACCAGATACCAATATTTGCTGAGGCCATTGGGTGTCTTCCACGGATGCTCCAGTAGTCTGTGGTTTAAATGAAGGTCCCACTGACTCCAGTAGCTCTTGGTCACAGGGCTTAACCTGGAAACTTCTTCCCAAGATGGTCATAATGTATTTCGCTGCAGCCACTCTAGCACTGGTTGTAAATCTGCATCCTCCATCTGCATCCTCTTCAGGTTTTCTTCATCTGATACTGGCCCTGTCACTACAGTACAGCAGCATTTCTTGCTAAGATTCCCATTCCTACTACACTGCTTGCCATCTGTTCTTCCATCTTCTCGTACACTAATCATTAAGGTTCTCCTACATTTCCTCAGAGGTGGGGCATCTTGGGAAAAACTGGCCGGTTGTTGCTTCTCATCACCAGTTGTCACAAATTTACCCTCATCCTTCTCATTTGAACACTAATAGCTGAAGTGTCCCACTCAACACATGTTCAACACCCATTTGTTGCAATCGGGGATTTCCTTGGACTGCCCTGTTCTTGCTCCTTCTTCCAAGTGTAACAATCGTCATTCCTGTGTCCCAGCTTCCCACAGAACATTCAACTTCCACCGGTCACCTGTTCTCTCTTTGACTTGTTGCAATCCACTTTCCAATGTCCTGGCATCTTACAATACCAGGAACTTCCTCCGATCTTGTCCTGTTCCCTCTTCCACTTATAACAATCCTCTTTCCAATGTTGTGGCTTTTCACAGTACCAGAACCTTCCTTCATAATAATCTGCTTCGCTTACCTGTGCCTTTCTTGTTTTCAATCCTGCACTATGACCTGCCTGAAAAGTGGATGTACTAGATCTGTTGTAGGACTCAGATTCTGGAGCCCTGGCTAGTGCTTCTTGCATGCTTCTGGGTTGTGCCTGCATCACTTGCACTTTCAACTCTGAGCTCTCAAGTGCATTGGTGAACTGGTCCCTCAGAAGAATAGCCAACAGGTCAGGTGCTGTTCCAGGGTATGTCTTGTATACCATACTCTCCAGGTCATAAGCAAGCTGCTATAGGAATTCGCATCGGGCCCGTACACGGGTCCGGAATCTTGCTTTGTAAACCTCAGTCTGGTACATGGTTCCATATCTGTGTTCCAGCACTTTGACCAGGGAATGATAACTGTTCCTCTCCATCACTGATATCTGGCCCAGAATTTCCACTGTAGCACCCTTAAATCTAGTAGCAAGCTGCACTGCCCTCTGTCTATCATCCCAACCATTGTGATCAAGAAGTAATGAAACTGTGCACGATAAGCTTCCCAAGATACTCTACCATCAGATTCCTGAGGTTTCATTTTAATTGGACCCCCATTATAGCCATGCACTTCACTGGTTTGGGACCTAAAAACTAGGGCATCATAATTAAGTTGAGGACTTAAAACTCCTTCATTCTGATTGTTCAACCCTTCAATGCTACCTTCAGATGCTTGGGATCCGTCAAGATTCACTGTACACTGTCCAGTCATTTCATATGCTCCCTGTACACTAACCCGAGGCTCAGCAGTGCACTCTTTCTTTACAGCCTCAGTCTTATCACTAATTATCTTCACATGGTCAACTACATGTTTCAACTTGCTGTCTGCACTCCATCACAATTCCCTCACTAGTTGTCTTCAACTTGTCGTCTACATGCTTCAGCTGGTCGTGTACATGCTGTCTGCACTTCATCACATCATTGCTTACCTCATACCTCTGCTGCTCTGGCTTGGTATCTACTTCCTCGTGAACCCCTCCTTTCTCACCTGCATCGAATGACGTTTAGCTGATAAATGACTGCAGGCGTCGTTTGAGCGCAGCCTATAAAAAACTGCAAAATTTTTTGGGAAATGAACAAACGTTCTGAACGCCTTCAGACTGACTTACACTACACTCCCATACACCCCATCAAGCAGGTCGGAGCCTGCTGCTGCGAAGAGTGGATTTTCGATTTTTTCGCTACCTGGCCTTGCCTAAATAAGCACAACTACACCCATTATCTCGACCCAGGCAGAATATATCATCCTTGTCCTCTCTTGCAAAACACAAACACAACCACCTGTTTACGATTATGAATTAATACAGGCACAAACAAAAAAGACATGATAAGTGAAAAATACATTTTTGTCTTGGTAACTCTACCTATTTGCTCAGGTTTGTTGTGCTGGTTTGGATCATTCGATGCAGTACGACTTTGTTAACTGTGAAAACTTTCGGGAAGTGAATGAACATAACATACATGAGACTGACTTTCACTGCACCCTCACATATCATATCAGTTCACCACCTGCTGCCGTGATAAGTGGATGTAAATTTTTCGCTCGTGGCCGTGGTTACACCCATTATCTCGACCTGGACAGAAAGTATATTTTTTCTCCCTTGCAAAACACAACCACCCTGTTTACGAGACAGCAACATATACAGTATTGCGAAAATAACAAGGTAAAATGATAAAGGTGAACGTGTTATTAAGGAAAAAATATGTTTCCCCCCGTCTGTAAACGTATTTATTTCTGCTTTGTCTCTGTATTTGTAATCATTTGACCTATTCATAGTTCTGAAACCGCATTACGATTCTATTTTTAGCCATGCATGTGGTGTGAGAGCTGGAATTTGCTTCTCAAACTTCCGTATTGCTAGCTGCATCTGACCCTCCAATTTCATATCCCATGGGAAAGCCTAGCCTCAGAGGACGGACAATTTTCTCATTTAGGACGAAAAATTCAATCCTTTCACTCCCTTTTTCCAAGTGTGAGCACAGTGATAACGTAAACAATAACTCGAAACTACCAGAAACATTTTATGTCTACAAGGTGAAAAAATATTCATAATAATTTTTTTTTCCAGCCATTCCTAACATATTATCTACTGAAATCATTCAGTATCATCATTAATATGCGCAATGTTTTAGCAATATTTGCATTGTTTTGGGGGGTAAAAAAAAAATAACAACACCTGTGAAGTTGCACTGCAGATGCACCCCTAGGCGGCGATGTTGGTTGCCGATATTTCTGCTACTTTCGCGCTCCATTGCAAGCCACAGAAGGGGTCTAAGAAGCTGGGATTATTTACTAACTGCAATTACACTTAATGCTTCGTAACACTTCACACTTTTCACAAGTACTGATGATATACAAACTTCAATTACACTTCATTGTTTGCCAACAACACTTCACTGTTTTCACAAGCACCAAAAATATACAAACTTCACGACACTGCACTACACTCAAACTGAACTGAAAACCGACTGAACTCGCTCTAGTCTCTTCCCCATCCTTATGAAAGCTTGCATTGTTTTAGAATTATCTACATTGTTCCACAGTCCTGGTTTATTCCAGAGAGAGAGCATCGATTACAACAGTTACCAATTTGGAGACATCAAATCATGGAAGAGTTTTCTTACACTGCACAGCACTAAAATATTTAGCATACAAACCCAAACTGAATTACACAATTTAACAAACAATCACTTAAATAAAACATACAGAAAAAGAGCACAACAATTAATGCATAAGTTATGAAACAACTACGCTCACAAACAGCAGGCAAACTGGCAACTCTGACTACCGGAGCTACGGTAATAATTGGGAATGAGTGAAAAACTTTTCGACTACCTAACTACCAAATCCTACTTCTTAACAATATATATATATATATATATATATATATATACCAGCTTTCACCTTGAATCATTGCCCTGTCCCTCCAGCATTAATGTTACAAGTAGGGAATTTTATTCATCTGTTAGTAATTGCTGTGAGTGGTCATGTTGCCCTAGATCTTGTTCCGATGCCAAACCTTCGTTTAATTTTGCAGTGGGCTCTCACTAACCTCAGTCTTGATTCTATTTTTCCAATCTGAAGTCTAGAATTGTTCTGTCCTGTACAAGAAGATAATTTCCATTCCACGACTATTACCGTTCATATTCCTGTCTGTTATGCAGTCAACTTTTATGTCATCCAACTAATTCCCTTCTCTCTTCCTTTCAGTGACACTCTTTATACTGCATCTGTGTACGCTGAATTATTTCTCCTATCTCAAGTTATACGTCTGTGGCTTTTGTCCCATCAAATCGCTTACACTCGAGTTCATCTGTTGCTCAGTCCTTTCCTCTGTGTCCGGCATTCCTCTTTAATATCCTTCCTATCACAGCTCGCCCTAGTGAGAATGCCTTAGTACGTAATCTTTCAGTCAAGATTATTGCTTCTGCATGTTTTTTCATCCCTGCTCCCAACGTACCCATTTTCCATGCCTCCTTAGATCTCGTACATTACCTTTAATTTTGTACGCCGTCATTTGTTAGTATTACCTGTCCGAACACTCCTGACAGCCACTCGAAGCTTCTGGTCTTTACATTACCCCAGACTACTGCTCTATCAAGTCAAATTCTCTCTCTACGTACCCAACCCATCAACACTATGCTATTCGTTCACATAGCTTTAGTATCTTTGCACCGACGAATATCTCTTTTATTTTCCCCATTTATTATGTAAGTATCACCTCTTCCCAGCTAGACATGATTGCTTACCTAAACAATTTTGACTGTGAATGTTCAAATGTCTCATTCCTGCAACACTCTTTTTAAAGCCCTCATTTTGTACATCCCCCTATTGCATTCACCCTACTGGTATTTTTACTCATAGTAGTTTTTTTCCATTACTTTGTTAAACTAATGGAAAAAAGACTCCAAGAGATTCGGTTACAGCTTGCAACTAGGAAAATGAAATTTGTTAAATTTGAAAGTGGCCAAAAAAAAAAAAAAAAAAAAAAAATGCAACCTGACACTGAACTTGGAGAAATCTGAGTGGGTCTAAGGCAAAACGAGCAAACCATGGCCCACTCCACCTCTGCTATACAATGTTGATCTGTGTGTGGACGTGTAGACACCCAACTAATTATTTGAACGTCGTTTAGTTAACAGGAGACTTTATTCTCTCCCGATGTCATTGTGATTCCTGTATAACCAGCTACTATGTAAGTTTATTACTGAACAGTGTAAAATAAATCAGTATCGTATTATTCTTTTATTTATGTACATTAAATTAGATATTCTTCCTGTTAGTTGGTATATTCTTTTTATTAGTATAATATATTGTCATAAAATATTCTTATCATTCACATTTCATGTCAGTGTTGATTTACTATTTAGACTGTCTTCGATCAACCTCTGCCGTGGCTCAAGGGTACCACCCACTTGGACGAGAGACTGTAAACCATGCTGAGGTGCGGAAGCTTGTTCCTACCGTTGCTTTTGCTTATGGCTCGGTGCTTTATTTGTAGGATGAGGATCCAAAACAGATGAGTCGCGTCCGGACCAGTTTCACAGGACTTCATGATATCATAGTAATCTATGTTATAGTATATGCTGTGTATGTTACGAACGCATAATGTTTTGCAGGTGAATAGCATGGAAATGTTTCGAATCCAAATTCATCAAGTTTCTCACCATTGGCCTCGTAGTTCAGTACCAAACTACCGCTCACGGTTGTCCGTTCGCCTGCCCTCTCTCTAACCCTGACTTCCACTCCCTTCCACCGAGGGGGTTACAGAAACTTTGGTGCGTGGGTGTACGATACTATGAAATACGGGAAAAATTTCATAATTCTAGGTCTAGGAGCTTGGAACATTTTTTTTTTTTTTTTTTTTGATAAGAGAACAGAGGAAGGAAAAACAAATGAATAAAAAAAAGTAATCCATACACCAGATTACTGGCGTCCTCCATTCATAAAATATCTGTACCAGTAACAGTTGGACTTGAGTAGCTGTAGGTTGAAGTCTGAGGGGGAAATATCTCTGGGGAAGCGAGTTCCAGAGAGATGCAGCACGGGGAATGAAAGACTTCTGATGGGCAGAAGTTCTGCAATATGGGTCTGTGACATTCCAGTCATGAGCGCTACTAGATGCCCGTGTAGCACGAGGGAAGGCATTGAGAGGTGGCACAATGGACGCAACTTCTTCTCAGCATTTGCCATAAAATTATCTGTAAAATAATGCAAGGGAGGTAACATTCCTTCTTACTTGTAGAGGAGGTAGTTTATTTAAAATAGCAGGGATATTAATAATTACAACAGATTTGTCCTGAATTTTGTCTAGTTGTTTTATTGCAACCTCTCCACATCCATTCCACAAGGGTGAGGTTATGGCACACCTAATGCCTGACTTGGCTTGTATCTCTGACTGGGGTAAAAATAATCTGGTTGTAATGCATCAGAGACTCAGTTCTTACACCTATCAACCCGACAAAATCTTCCACAGGTATACCCACTAATGTTTAATAATATTCAGCTTAATCCTGCATCATCATTGAACATGCCTGGGGTTTCATTTACTCGGGATTTATCTTGGCAAGATCATATTACATCTCTTGTAAAATCTGCTTCCAAGAGATTAGGTGTGCTAAGCCGACTCCGTTCTTTCTTTACCCCTGCTCAATTGTTGACTCTATACAGGGGTTTTATCCGCCCCTGTGTGGAGTACAACTATCATGTGTGGGGAGGCTCCCCACATACAGCTCTTCTCAATAGGGTGGAGTCAAAGACTTTTTGTCTCATTAACTCTCCTCCTCTTACTGACTCCCTTCAACCTCAGTCTCTTTGCCTCACTGTTGCATCTTTATCTCTTTTTTATTGCTACTTTAATGGTCACTGTTCCTCTGAACTGTCTGCATGCATTCCTCCACCTCTACGACGAGCGCGTAGCACCCGTCTGGCAGCAAACTCTCACCCCTTTTCTGTCCAACTCTGTAATGCAAGAATTAACCGTTACTCTCAGTCCTTCATTTATGCAACAGGTCAACTCTGGAACTGTCTCCCCCTGTCTGTATTTCCTGCTGCCTATGATCTCTAGTCTTTCAAACGCAGTGTGTCCAGGCATCTCGAAATGATCGGATCTTGAATTTGGCTTTCTATTGTATTTTGTTTTTCTCTTGGAGGGAACTGTTATTGCGGGCTCATGGCCTTTGGTTCCTTCTTCCTTGCATAAAAAAAAAAAATGTATAAAACAGGTCCAGCAATGAGGAGATTAGCAGTTTAGTCCTTGCCGGCCGTCGTAATTCCTTACCCAGGTAGTGGGTTATGTTAAGGGAACGTGAGGTATATTTAGTTCAGGTACGATTTGGAAATTTGACGTGTAGCCATCAAGAATATAAGCCGTGTGTCTGGCATATGATATAGAAATCTCGGTATGTATACTCACTGAAGAGGGCGACAGTAGTTTCTGAAACTGTTTTGAATATATCTTTTCGCCTGCCAGTGTGAGTTTCTCTATCCTCGGCGATGTCCATGACACTGTGATTCTTCAGCCATGCTGGCCTTATTTGTCGGAACCGGTAGCCTAGCCCTGATTACCCGCGCTCGTGATGGCGCAAAAAGTATCGCATGATAGACCGACTGATCTACTGAATGGTAGGTGGGAGCGCCCACCCTCGACTTCTTCGACGTAAATCAATCTTCAGGATACTCTAAATGGCAAGCCGAATGTTATTCCGTGATGCTGGAAACCATTTACAGCACTGGTGGTAACCATTTAACCAAATGGATGCCTGGTAGTCTAGCGGGTTAAGAGGCTTCAAACGGATGGGTCCTGTAAAAATTAACACCCAACTAGTGTTTGGTTGTTATAGCTAACATAATGGCCACTCAGGGAAGAGCGAGGCTGATCATACCTAGCTTAAATGTCAGAGCTGAGTAGTCTAGCCCTGGCCTAGACGTTCCTGATTAGACAAAAAAGGTTTGAATGATTGAGATGTATTTATTTTATTGTTTATTGACTTATAAATATTTTAATCATATACTTATTTCTGAAGACGACGTCGGGATCATCGCGGGCTTGAACCAGAAGAACAGTTTTGTGTTCGTTCATCAGTCCAGCTGTCCGCGCTCTAGCGGCCGCAGTAATATGAACATAAGCATAATGATGTTATAATTAGAGAAGGGGATAAAAATGCAATAATTTATGCCCTTATCACAATCTTGATACGACCTACTATAAAGTAGCTATTTGCAAAAAAATTAAAATAAATAAACGTGCGCCTGTCTGGCTTACTCATTAGGTGGTAGAGGCAGGCAGAAGAGACACAGGGACATAGGTAATTCGGTAGGTAGGTAGGTAGGCCGGTTGATAGATAAAGAGCAGGGAGGTAAGCAGGCAGGTGCGTAGGGGGGTCAGCAGGGAGGAAGGAAGGTAGGTCAGCAGGGAGGTAGACAGGCAGGCAGGGAATCGTGTTACTAGTTAGGTAGGAAGGAAGATCGGCAGTAAAAGGCGTAGGAAAGTAGCCAGGGAAGTAGGTAGGCAGGGAGGAAAGTAGAAGGCAGATGGGAAGATAGGAAGTTAGGTTGGTAGACAGGGAGGCAGGCAGGAAGAAAGGTCGGTCAGGAAGTAGTAGAGAAGAAGATAGGTAGGGAGACAGATAGGGAATCAGGTGGTTCGGTAGGCAGGGAGATTGTCGGCGATGAAGACAAGAAAGTATCCAAAGACACTGGCAGGTAAGGAGGTACGGAAGGTACCTCTTTACCTACAAACTTACAAAGGTAAGCAGGTAGGAGACAGGTAACTGGGGAAAAGCAACAAGAACTACAAAATAATCCTTTTTATGCCAAAGGAATAATTTGCAGCTGAAAGCCTCCTTGTTAAGCGATCCTACTGCAAACGGAGTGGCTCCAAATCATGTGATTATCGCTTATCAAAGAATCCGATGTGCACGGCAAGGAGTATACGGAACTTTGCCCTCGAGATCCTGTAGCAACACATCTATGTATATTATTTAGTGTTCGACTCCTGCCATAGAACTGACAGCACGTTCCCTAACCGGGACATCCGCCTACGCACTAAACAACCGTCACATGAGACCACTTCAGCGGTGGCCGAACTGGTATGAAGGTGGCCTGCAGTCACAATGGACGCGGGTTCGAATTCCGGCTGAGGAAGGGAACAGTTTAAGGATCTGAATTTCGTTAAAACAGAATTTACCAATGTATCGGAGGACCCACCATCAAGTGAAAACATTCCCGTTAATACCAGTACGCAAGACTTGTAACAAACAGCCCTGGCAGCTATTCAGTAAGGACGGTGGGTGTTAGCGCCGAAGTGGTGGCATGCAGAAGTGTTCAGTATGTAGGAGGATTGCTGGGCTTCAGGAAATGGGCTGTAAAGCTTTTGCTCTGAGTCGGACGTATAATAATAATAATAATAATAATAATAATAATAATAATAATAATAATTATTATTATTATTGTTATTATCATTATTATTATTATTATTATTATTATCATTATTATAACAATTAGGACCGTATTTTTCATCAGTGTTGATGGCATTAGCAGAGGTGTTTTTACTACATCGGTGGGTCTTGAGGAATGTCATTATACTTTCTCCTTATAAAAATTTAAATAGTGAAACTCATCCCTGACGCAGTCAAGGATGTCCGGCATTCCATGCAGCAAACCAGTTCTGTAACCACACGAGAGAGAGAGAGAGAGAGAGAGAGAGAGAGAGAGAGAGATTCTGTGTGCGTGTGTGTTAATCCACATTTTCCTGGTTGTATCATCTTTCTTTTATCCACCATAAGAAAGTAGAAAAGGTAAGTATAAACAGGAAAAAATATCGGTAAGGTTCTGAACCCTTTCATGGTTGGGACAAACTTAGTACTGACTCTAGTACTTTGATGCAGATGGTTTTATTGGAGTAAGCGTGTGATCAAGGAGTCTAACGGTGATAAGTCATCTTTAATCCTACCGTGGTTTGGACAACTCTTCTATTATGTTCCAGTAAACTCAAGACGGCTTGAACAGCTGATAATGAGTGTTAATTGCTTCTAATTATTTCACTTCTGCTGAATCACTCAGCCTAATTGGGCTATTTGATTTCTATGAGTGACATTCCTTACGTTTCATGAAACCCATAAAACGATTATGATATTAGCAAAGTGTACATTGGTTAATTCATATTGAATCGGAACCTATTTGAATGCGTAATAAACTATGCAGGAAATATTTGTGAAGTACGAAATATTCCATGTTGTCACTTTAATACACTATGGTTTTGCTCAGACATCCGGTAGCGTGACAGTAGTACTGGCAGCGTGGCGACACGCGGCATGCCATGGCGTGCCGTGACCAGGGTTGGTACTGAGGCGGGTAAGAGTAGAGATCAGTTGCGGAATGCCAACGTTGTGGTGAGGTGTCCTCCTCCGCTAACTCAGGTGAGTTCTCTCTCTCTCTCTCTCTCTCTCTCTCTCTCTCTCTCTCTCTCTCTCTCTCTCTCTTACATCATGATAATTTGTCTACCATCACTTGTCGGAAATTTTCGTTAATTTGCAGCCAAATGTATGTACTTCGGTGGCTGAATTATATATATATATATATATATATATATATATATATATATATATATATATATATATATATATATATATATATATATATATATATATATATATATATATATATATATATTTATTATATATATATATACACTTTTCCCTAGCACTTTGTGGCAAGCACCATACTCTAATGTTACGTCTAATGCTACAGCTAAAAAATTAAGAACGCAGACACAGAGATAGCAGTTTCAGGCTATGTAGAAGTGGAGGATCATCTGTGAGAGAACGGAGAATAAAAGTCATCTAATCATTCAAGGCACAGCTGATTCCTACGGTGAACAGGAAGAAGCACTGAGAGTGCAGCACCTGCGCCCACTAACTGGTCTAAGTTCCGAAGAGATGGAATAAGCTGACGATCACCCATGAGTCTGACCTACTTTTTTTTGCGAACAGTAGGTCAATGATGAGTGTCACATGGCAAGGTCAACTAAAATAGTTTTACACAATACAATGCAAACTTAGTGGAAGTATCCAGGTTAAAACGAGGATAAAGATATTCAATTTTCAGAATATTCAAACAAAGGACAAGGTCAGAAGGAAAGGTCAAAGGTCAAGGTCACTTGCCGAAGTCTACTCAAAACAGTTTTGGTGTGATTTGCCTACAAAAACAGTCGAGAGAGAGGTTAATGAGTATGCAAAAATGAAGTAGTATGATTTTGAGAGAAATCTGTCGATGATCAAGGACACAGGGGAAGGTCAAGTATTCGGACCTTGTATCAGTTGGTTGTGCGCGTCTTTCACGTCCTGGGTGTTCCTTCTTGTTTATACATTCACTTATTATTATTATTATTTTGTTCTTGTAATCCTCACACGATTTTATTTTTCGGCTGGTGAAGTTTGTTAAAACTTCCTTTAACTGTTTTACAACAAAACTCCTCTAAGTTATATAAATTCAGCTAATAGTACAAGAAAATAATAGGAAATGAGTCACTGCATTAAAGGTGTCAACCCAATTAACATTTCCAAGCGCGTATGCTTTCTCAGATGAATACAGTCACGTGGAATTACATGAAATACCCTGCATACATGAGTTGCTGTGACCATGAAAGGGGTAATGGTGATAATATTAGCTATGAGGATTCTATGGCTCGTTCATAGCTAAATAAATCATTGAACATTAGTTGGAATGAAATATTGGATTTACCGTGATCGTATGAGTTACAATTGTGAGGAATAACACGCCCAAACTTTCTGACTCGCTCTCAGCTATTTACTGTGAAACTGCCTAAAGGCAGGTGTAATACAATACTCGAATTGCCCTGATCTAATATTAAAAAAAATATATATATTGGTAGCAGTGTTAAAACTTTCGGGCTTTTATGGCTCAGTCACAGCTAAATTAAATCGTCTAACCCTAGCTGGGATAGTACTGTATATCTGAGTGGCCTTGATTGTAGGAGTGTTAATGGTGACAGCATTAGCAGTTTCAGGCCTCTATTATGAGAAAGTTAATGGTGACAGTACTAACACCCAAGCTCCTATAGCTCACTCAGCCATGTATGGTAATGTAACGTTTACTGAATATAATATTAGCCTTGTCCTGATCATGAGATAACTTCTTTATTTCAAGACTTCTTTAAGTTCAACTTCCTTAAAGGCAGCCTTTGGCGGCCTCCGCTGGATGTCGTCACTTTCTTCAGAAATAAATCATAACTCTGGAGCCGGTGGCCAGATAGGACCGGAAATTATTTTATTGTTCAAGTCAGAGCATTTTAACGGTACCTTTTCTAACAACAATTTGCGCAACATTCGCCGTTTCTGAAGTGTTACGATAACAAACATATATACAAAAATCGGATCATTACAATATAGACTACGTTGTATGGCAGAGAAAGGAGAAAATATAGAGTGCGTCATGGTATTTAAGGTGATAAAGCCTTTGAAACCAGCGGAATAGAGAAACACATGGACCCTTCTCTTCTATATCAATCAATATCTATGCCTTACTACCGAAGGATGACCCTCAAGTCACTCTCTCCTCCGCCATCAGGTAGCACTCTCTCCAAATCACACACCCCACACTCTACCTCTCCACGTCATCCCTCCCTCTCATGTTCAGTCTCCCTTTCTCCTCCGTCTCCATCTCACTCACATACTCTCTCGTAGCCAGTCTCACATTCTCAATTCTCGCCACATGAACAAAGTGACGTTTCGTAACATAAGGAAACAGCTGGCATGCCGCAGAATAATCGTTAAACTTTCGGTTACGTAACTCTTGATTAATCGTCCCAACGACAGACTGGACATATTTTTTTTTTTACAAGAGAGACACTTCTAATTAGAGTGATACTAGTGTGCTAGTGGGCTCTGTTAGGTTAAATAGCATTGTCTGGTGTACTAGATATATTCCTACGTCAGGGAACTGGTCTCATCCCACAACCGGGATGCTATGTAGGAGTTGCATTAATTTCGACGAGTCTTAATTATCACTAAAGAAGGAGCTTTCGTAATTACTATGGGAGGTTCATTTTCATCTGAGGGAACTGGACTACTCTTACACCTTGAATACTCAACAATGCTTGATTGAAATTTGATGCCCCTTAGCTCTGAAGTACGAATGAGCCTCCTTGGTGATTAGCAAAATCAACCCTTCAGTCTGTCTACATCTGACCATCATCCGAGCTGAAAGTGGTTACAGAATTTTACCAGACGAAAAATAAATAAATAAATAAATAAATAAATATATATATATATATATATATATATATATATATATATATATATATATATATATATATATATATATATATAATTAAAATGGATCCTCCTGTCTAAGGACATGTGATCAATTGAAATTAAATGGGTAAGGAATATGCGTCAACAAAAATAATACGCGATAAACTAGAACAGTATCATACAGTAGGTCACTGTATTGAAGCAGCGAACCATATTGTAGAGACCCAGGGGCCTCTCTCAACCCTTCCAGTCCCTGGACCCATTTTATATTTCAGTTTTGGTAGGTTGTGGTGATCATCATCCACTCACCTGATGTAGTGCTGCCTGTTTCTTTCTTTACCATTATTATCATTATTATTATTATAATTTTTTTGGCCTGTGTCTGCCTTCCTCTCTTCCAGTTTCTCCCATCTTCACTGTCACCTTTTATTACTCTATCCTTTTCTGGTGACTTTACATTGAGTGACCAGTTTAATAGTTTCCTGTAAGCCAGGAAGCCATTTACAACGCTGGGCGTTAACCAAGTAACCAACCCATACGTGGTCCTTACGTGTCAACAAGTGGGTTGGCAGAAGATAAGTACCCCTTCCCGTAAAATAACTAACTCAAAGACAAATTGCCACCCAGTACGGGATCATGAAGTCTGGCTATAGATGGATATAAGATGGTATTATGAGGTTATTTTAGTTAAATTAGAAAGGGTCTTCGGTAGTGAAGGGTTAGTGAAGGCTACATCCAGGATCACTAGTTCCAGGCTTCTCTTGAGTTGATTATAATCCTAAGGAGAAGGCCTGTTCTTGCTATCAACAAACGATTTTATTCCATTTTAGAAAATTAATATGCACGTAATATTTTTTTATTAAATTCATTTAAATATAAAGTTTAGATATAGCCTTCACTAACTTCACTATCATGGGCCTCTCCAAAGCAAAATAACATCTTTGGCAGCAAGAAGATTTTAATGAGAAAAAAAAAAAAAATGCGTGCTTCAGTTGAAGATACTAACGTGGGGAGGGAAGCAACGATAATTAGCTCAAAAAATTGCTCTAGGATTTGCTTCGGATTAATCCCGTAAGTCCTTTTTTTTTTTCTTTTTTCTTTTTTTTTTTTTTGCTACCCGAGGACGATTTTAGTTTACTTACCCGTAGTAACAGAGTTAATGAAGGCAATGTCTCAAATAATATAAAAGAATTTATCAGCAGCAAGATGAGACAAAAATGTGATATGCTGAAAGGGTTATGCATTACAGCAGCTTTACTTACTTTGGCAAAGCCTTCTTGCCACATCCAGGCAGTTTCATTCAGGTTGAAGGAGACATTCTGAACAGGGGGATTAATATACAGTTTTCATAAATTCATCACTACGGGGGGATTGGTGTATGTTACATATTATCGTCTGATGATAGCAAGAATAACACACACACACACACACACACACACAAACACACACACACACACACACACACACACACACATACACACACACATACACAAACACACACACACACACACACACACACACACACACACACACACATATATATATATATATATATATATATATATATATATATATATATATATATATATATATATATATATATATATATATATATATATATATATATATATATATATATATATATATAAACGCTCTGAGAGTGATGGTGTTAAGTCACAGCTTCAGAAATGTAGGCTCACGTGTTTGGCATGGTTACATAATAGTGTTATGTCACTGTTACATCACATCAGGGTTTGGCTGAATTCCGTTAGTTCTAGTTTGGGTTGGCTAATCTTCCCGTATTGGGGATGGCCGGATGTAACATCTGGCCAAGTAATTATAAAGATTTAACTCTACATGATATGCTATATTCTTGTTGCCACAACAAGATCTTATTTAACTTTAGTTTACGGTGGGCTGCCTTCCTCTTTTGGGATATGGGAGTAGAATATACGGGGAGTAAAGAATCATGAACACTTTTAATACAGTGGCTAAGGACGTCGTGTTATTTTGCTCCTGCTCTCTCCAGATGGTTTAACTCAGATTACGAAAGGGTTTTCCGTCCAAAAAATATGAGTTAAACATAGTCTCATTAACACCTTCTTAGAGAGCGCTTTCTTTGATGCATAAAATCGTCTGAAGGTTACAGGAATAAAACGTTTAAATATGCCACAGAATTGAAAAGGAAATCCTGTTACGCGATTTATTCATGGTGCTACCAGACGATTTTCTTGTGATTAGAAAGTCCCATAAGAGTAGAGGGGTTGATGATGGGTTATTTAGTCCCTCAAGTTCCGACAGTGTTACCGAAACTAAATAAAGTCGTCTGGAGGTGGCAAGAATAAAAAAATAAGGATCGTGGGCCTGAAAGTGTAAAGGTTATGGACGTGGTTTAATTTCCTGTGCATATTGGAGATGGGCGGATGTAACACCTGTAAGTGAATTCGCAGCTGTGATATTCTGTTAGGGTTATTATCTTCATCATCATGTCATTTTATGTAACATCTTTATTTCCAACTGGCCACACCACACTACATGAACATTATATATCACACATTCTATTTCCACCTCCCCTTAGGAATGGTCGGTGCATTAGTATCAGTAAAATCGGTGGTATCACTTACTTCCACCACCGGCAGGGTAGGGCTGGCGGCACAGGGTCGTCCTGACTGCAATCAAGCGTCTGTGCCGACAGCGGTTGTTGTAAACACTGCTCATGCTCGTCAGCAGGGAAGCGTAGGTACGGCCTTCTATTTCACTTATATCGGTGGTCTTAGTAACAGTCTGAAGTCCGTTCACTTTTTCCTCCAACCTATAATCCCCTCTAGCCCGGTTCCTCAAACAAACCCATATCTCACCCTCTACTGACATATCCCCACTTTGTTTTCCTGGTTACTATCTCCTCACAAACTTCCCTAACAAGGGTGGCACCTGTTATTATATCAAATCTGAATTGGCAGTAACCACTGTTTTCAACTTCACTTCGGCTTTGATTTTGCAATATATAAACTCAGTCATCTAAATATTACCAAATATATCTGTATATTTTGTCGTTTCTCTAACGCTTCTTCAAAACTATGCATATCTGACTCCATAGCCACACAGTTGACTAACTATTACCTCATCCTTACCACTGAAATTACCGTTTGGAGTGATCTTAACGTCCATAATGTCAAATGATTATTGCATTCTGCCAGGACTGATGACACTGGTATAGAATGCGAGCTGTTTGCAGAACCGTTTAATCACACGCAATTAGTATAACAACCAACCAGAATACCAGATAATCCTGACGATAACGCCCATCTCTTGGACCTACTTCTGACAAATAACCCAGATCAAAACAGGATAAATGTACTGTCACCACTTGGACCCTCCAACCACAATCTCTTCAGAGCCTCAATAGTCAGTTGCCCCAAACATCACCTTTCTGTACCTGTCAGGGTGACAAGATCGCACATTCATAGGGCAGACTGGGATGGATTTAGAAATTATCTTGCTGATATTCTACTGCAGTCTTTCATCTCCAATGACATAAGTTCTACCCAGTCCCACATTAATGGCTTAATACAGCTGGGATGGAATTATACACACCCAGTAAACAGTTCACTTAAAGATCAGACTCCCCAAAATAGTCTGACAGCAACTGTTCCAGAGCAATGACCTAAAAGCCCTTCGCATAGAACTTTTACTTAAAATATAAACACCTGAATCGATCTGTCAATTCAAAATTGCTGTAAACCATGCAAAAGTAGTAAAAAGACTCGCTAAATCAAATTTTCTTCACAACCAATCATCCAAAATATTAAATAATCATAATGACTATACAATATTCTTGTCAGATCTCAAATCTTTAAATAATAACTTTAACAAGTCATTACCCGTTTCCGCACCAAAATCTTCAGATGGTAAAACCGTAAATCACCTGCGCGGTAAAGCGAATGTCCGTGTCAATACATTTGCCAGATATTCTACTTTAGAGTAAGTCAGCCAGAACGTCCCTGTTCTAGAACTTGACTCTCCCGAACTTGCTCCATTTGAGATACAGACCAGATACGTAAAATCCATCCTAGACAAGTTAACAACCAACAAAGCTCCAGGCCCAGAAGGAAATCCTCCAATTCTTTTGAAAAAGTGCTCCCCAGAACTTGCCTCTGTTCTAGCTAAATTATTCGGACTATCCATACGTACTTAATCATTCCCTTATTCTTGGAAAGTTGCCTATATCCACCCAATCCCGAAGAAAGGAAGTTCCTCTGACCCCTCTGGTTACAGATCAATAGCTGTCACATCTTCTCTTGGTAAAATATTTGAGACTGTAATTAATAAGCACATTGTCAAGCATCTTGAATCATACAACTTAAATAGTAATAGACTATGCTTTTCGTCACGAAGATCCACTATTGATATACTCAATCTCGTGACTCGTGCCATGCATCAGTCAATTGACCAAATTGGAGAAACTCATGCAGTAGCCCTTGATATTTCTAAAGCTTTTGACAGAGTGTGACACCGTTCCCTGCTATACATACTCCCTTGCTTTGACATATCATATTTTATTCCTCTGATTTCTTCATATCTCAGCGACAAAAAGATAGGGGCAAAAGTAGATGATGTAAATTCCAATTTCCACTCGATTAATGCTGGCGTGCCATAAGGATTAGTTCTGATCCCAACCCTACTTCTAATTCATATTAATAATCTCTTATCTGTCACCCATATTCCCATTCATTCATATACAGATGACTCAACACTTCAAAGTTCATTCACACTGAAACACCTATTCGCAAAGTTTTATATCTCTAACTCACAACTCGGGACAGCAATCTATATAAACCAAGACTTATCTAAGATCACTGAATGGGGACATAATAACATTGTCTCAAAGCTAGGAAAGCCAAATATATAGTGATTATTAATAGAGAGGTATTGCCTGATTCCTATATTACCTTAGGTGCTACTAATATTCCTAACTCTAAAAGAATTGAAATTCTCGGTTTTTCACCTAACAGTGCCTTCAGCTGGACTTCACATGTTAGATCACTTGCTAAAATCGCATCGGGGAAACTTGGATTATCATACAGAGTCAATAACTTCACTGACGAGCAGTTCGGTGTAATTTTCTCGAGTCATGTGCTCTCTCAGCTGGAATATTGCTCACCCTTGTGAAATGGATGTGGAGAGGTTGCACTAAAACTGGACAAAATTCAGAACAATGCTACAAGAATGAGTAATAACCCTACTATTACAAATGAACTACGTCCTCTACAAGTAAGAAAGAAAGTTGCCTCCCTTGCATTATTTAACAGATACTTTAGTGCCCAATGATCAGACAGTGTTGCATCGATTGTAACACCTCTGCTCGCCTTCCCTCACGCTACACAGACATCTGGTAGCGCCCATAACTCGACTGTCACACTGCCACATTACAGAATCTCTGCCAATCAGAATTTTTTTTTTATCATTCGAACTGTATCTCTTTGGAACTCACTTCACCAGAGTGGTTAACCCCCAGATTTCAACCTATGGCTGTTCAAGCCTAACTATTACGGATTTCTTTATGAATGGAAGATGCCTGTAATCTGATGTATGGACATTATTCTAAATCTGTTTTTCCTTCCTCTGTTGTTTTATATATATATATATATATATATATATATATATATATATATATATATATATATATATATATATATATATATATATATATATATATATATATATATATATATATATATATATATATATATATATATATATATATATATATATATATGCAGCCTCTGTGGTACAGTGGTAGAGTGTGCGTTTCGCACGCTGGTGAGTGCAGTTCGCCTCCCGCCAGAGTTGTAAAATCTTTGGGAAGCGTTCACCAAGCCACTTGGTACTTTGGCGGACACAAGGGGTGCCGTGGTTGAACCAGTGTCGCATACTAGTATGCTTGCACCCAAAAGGCTTAAGACGGACCGATTACACTTGGTTCACAGACTACACACACATCAAAAGCCACTACAACACTACAATCACACTCACAAGCACCTCTCACCATATATACAGTCTACCAGACAGCCTAAGGCACTTGGTAGAGATACATTGGCTGTATCGTCCCTGCTTCGGTAGGGATAGGCCGGTCCTGCAGTGGACCTCAATGGCTGATGATGATGATGATGATATATATATATATGTGTGTGTGTGTGTGTGTGTGTGTGTGTAGATAGATAGATAGATATTATCTTACAGAGATAAGAGAAGCATGGAAATTTACTTAGTAAACTCTCAACTTTCAGGCAGACTTCAGCCAAGCCCTATGAGTGTTAAAGGTGTTGTGGTTTTCTCTAAGACGTGTTGCAAAGAAAAATTGATCTGATATGAATTCGGTACTTTTGACTAGGCTGAATGCCTAAAAATTATGCGAAAATTATTCAGCAAACATTTTTATCATAGGATTTTCAACAAAGTACCAGTATCTCACTTATTTCCAATATACAGCAAGCTCACCCCGAATGCATGGGTTTCATTCCAACTGTGGCGCGTTCAGCACGATACCATGTAAGTTTTAACGATTCCTTATTTGGCTCCCTGGACCCCCTAAATGTGGTGTTTTGCTGTTATCTGAAATTGGTAATCAATATGAAGCACTTTAAGTGGTTAGAAGGTATGTATACTTAATGTTATAACTTACAGCACAGCAAAACTTCAACATACAAATACGTAAACACAAGGCAACATTCCGATGCCGATCAGTTTCGGGACAATTCGCTGTGGTCATTTTGCGTAACAACAATAACAAGGGAATTCGCCGTCATTAATGAAGACAGGTATGGGTGACACTAAAATATAATTCAAAGGCGACTACAGAGTGGAAGAAACAAGTTAATTATTGACTAAAGGTGCAACTAATAAATAATATCCAAAGCCTACGCTATTGAACATAGACTTTGATGGATCCCTTTGAAATATAGTTATTAAAGTATTGATTAATTAATAATAAGTATATTAATAGAATGACGGGTAATCGTCCCAAGTGCAAATTGTCCTGACGGAGAATCGTTCATGTTTTGACGGTGAATTGTCTGACGGCAAATTGAGAGCGAATTGTCTCAGAACCTGCCTATCATGGGTAATCACATAAATCAAGTTAACTGGTTACAAGGCTTTATTTAATACTTTAACTTTATTTAAGTGCTTTACTTACATGTACATTCCAGAACAGTAAATATTTAACATACAACATCCATGGCAGTCTTTCTTCTCTAGTGATCCCAATTCTACCCAGTCCCACATTTGTGACTTAATACTAGCTGGTATGGATTTATTCATACCAAGTCAACAATTCACTAAAAGATCAAACTCTCCAAAATGGTTTGATGGCAATTGTGCCAGAGCAACAGCCCAAAAGTCATTAGCATATAACTCTTACTTAAAATAAAAAACACCTGAATCACTCTCCCAATTTAAAATTGCTAGAAATCATGCAAAAGCTGTATTAAATCTATCTAAATCAAACTTTCTTCAAAAGCAAGCATCAAAACTACTTAACAACCCTAATGACAATAGATTATTCTGGTCAACTCTTAATTCTTTCAATAATAACTTTAACAAGTCATCTTCCATTCCCCCACTAAAATCTTCAGATGGCAATATTACAAATGACCCACGTGGGAAAGCAGATATCTTTGCTAGTACCTTTGCAAGAAACTCTACAATAGATGATACCAGCCAGAATGTCTCAGTACTGGAACTTGATTCTCCCGAAATTGCCCCACTTAAAATACAGACAAGATTTGTAAAATCCATCCTAGACAATTTACCTACCAACAAAGCTCCAGGCCCAGATGGAATTCCGCCAATTGTTTTGAAAAAGTGTTCCCCTGAACTTGCCTCTGTCCTAGCTAAATTATTCAGACTATGCATACGTACTTCTTTATTCCCAAATTCATGGAAAGAAGCCAATATCCACCCAGTTATGAAGAAAGGAAGTTCGTCTGACCCCTCCAATTACAGACCAATAGCTATCACATCTTCTCTTGGTAAGGTATTTGAAACTTTAATTAATAAGCATATTGTTAACCCTTTAACCGCGGGTGTCATTCCAGAATGACGTTGCAAAAACTGGACCAAACCGCGGGTGTCATTCTCGAATGTTTGTGAATATTTTGAATACCTGCATGTTTTTTCCGTGCGCCAATTGTTTCAAGGGAGAGTAGCTATTAAGTTCTTTCACTCCAGCCGACCCCCACCTCCCTCTTCCCCCCCCTAGGGCCCCACCTCCCACCCCCTGGGCCCCCCACCCCACCCCTGACCAAGCGCGCATCAGTATCTGTCCAGCTGTGTGAGTGACAACACATGTTGATGTGGCAGTGAAGTGCAGGCAATTACAGTGCCTTTTACCTGTCTCAGTGAACACAGAGTGGGTGTTTATCGTATGTGCAGTGTTCATATATGTTTATAGTATTATTATCAGAATGTGATTGGCATTTGGTAATGGTGTGTGAGCGAAAAATAGTGATTACAACACCGCTGATGTGGCGATGAAGTGCAGGCAATTACAGTGCCTTTTACCTGCCTCAGTGAACACAGAGTGGGTGTTTATCGTATGTGCAGTGTTCATATATGTTTATAGTATTATTATCAGAATGAGGTTGGCATTTGGTAATGGTGTGTGAGCGAAAAATAGTGATTACAACACCGCTGATGTGGCAGTGAAGTGCAGGTAATTACAGTGCCTTTTACCTGCCTCAGTGAACACAGAGTGGGTGTTTATCGTATGTGCAGTGTTCATATATGTTTATAGTATTATTATCAGAATGAGGTTGGCATTTGGTAATGGTGTATGAGCGAAGGTAATGATGTGTGAGCGAAAAATAGTGATTTTACACCCCTCACTTCTAACGGCACTGCCCGTCCTGTGAAAGTCAACAAAGTCATGAAACCTACATCAATGGAAAGCTGAAGGTTAGTACTTTCCAATGGTACCTTATTTTTTTCTCTAGCTTTATTCTGTGCAGAGTTATTAAGGTGTAAAGGTTTGTTTACATTTGGCTGAAACCCCCGCGGGAGAGGACAGTCAGACCAAAACAATACCCGCGGTTAAAGGGTTAAACATCTTGAATCCAACAACTTAATTAATGATAGACAATACGGTTTTCGCCACGAAAGATCCACCATTGACATACTCAATCTCTTAACTCATACCATCCATCAATCAATTGATCTTTTTGGAGAAACTCATGCAGTAGCTCTTGATATCTCTAAAGCTTTCGACAGAGTATGGCACCGTTCCCTGCTGTCCAAACTCCCTTGCTATGAACTAACGTCTTTTGTTCCTTTGATTTCTTCTTATCTTAGTGACAGGAAAATAAGAGTAAAAGTAGATGATGTATATTCGAATTTCCACTCAATTAATGCCGGCGTGCCGCAGGGATCAGTTCTGGCGCCAACCCTATTTCTGGTTCATATTAATGATCTCTTATCTGTCACTCACAATCCCATTCACTCATATGCAGATGACTCAACACTACATAGTTCATTCACACTCAGACATCCATTTACAAAGTTTAATATCTCTACCTCTCACCTCAATACAGCCATCTCCATAAATCAAGATCTATCTACAATCAGTGAATGGGGACAAAACAACCTTGTCTCTTTTAATGCTAGTAAAACTAAATATATACAGTTTACTAATAGACAGATATTGCCAGATTCGTACATTACCTTCAGTGCTACTAATGTTCCCATCTCCAAAAGTATTGAAATTCTTGGTGTCTCACTTAACAGTGCCCTCAGCTGGACCTCTCATGTCAGATCACTTGCTAAAACCGCCTCAAAGAAACATGGATTATTGTACAGAGTCCGTAACTTCTTCGCGGATGAGCAGTTAGCTATAATTTATAAGAGTCATGTGCGCTCTCAGCTTGAATATTGCTCACCCTTGTGGAATGGTTGTGGAGAGGTTGCATTAAGACAACTATACAAAATTCAGAATAAAGCTGTTAGAATCATTAACAACCCTGCCATTACATATAAACTACCTCCCCTGCAAGTAAGAAGGAATGTTGCCTCCCTTGCATTATTTTACAGATATTTTTTTGGCAAATGCTCAGATGAAGTTGCGTCCATGGTGCCACCTCTCCATGCCTTCCCTCGTGCTACACGGGCATCTGGTAGCGCTCATGACTGGAATGTCACTCAACCATATTGCAGAACTTCTGCCTATCAGAATTCTTTCATTCCCCGAACTGCATCTCTCTGGAACTCGCTTCCCCAGAGTTGTTTTCCTCCAAATTTCAACCTACAACTGTTCAAGTCTAACTGTTACAGACATTTTATGAACAGAGGACACCAGTAATCTGGTGTATGGATTATTTTTTTTCTCCATTTGTTTTTCCTTCCTCCGTTCTGTTATTAAAAAAAAAAAAAAAAAAAAAAATACAAATACACTACCTGGTGGAGGGAAAGCTAAGAGTACATAAGAGATGGATGAAAGCTAGGCGAGTTAGATGCGGCAGGGAGGTTTTGAAAGTGTGTGAGTTGGATAAAAGAGAGAAAATGATAGAGTATCAGCAGAAAGTGAAAGATGAGTGAAACGCAGTGAAAGATGAGTGAAACGCAGTGAAAGATCAGGCAAATGGCAGTGTGGAGGAGGAATGGCAGTTATTTAAGAATGTTGTGGTGGGGCATGCGGAAGAGGTGAGTGGTGTGAGACGTGTGGGTGGTGGTGTAAGAAAAGGAAGTGAAAGCTGGTGCGAGGAAGTAAGTATGGCTGTGGCTGAGAAGAGACGTGCATATGAAGTGTGGCTGCAGAGGAAGGATGAGGTGTCATATGAGAGATATAAGGAAAAGAGGAATAGGGCGAGAAGGGCTGTGCGTGATGCTAAAGTGGCAGCAGATGAGAGGTGGGGTAGGCGGTTGACTGAGAATTTTCAACAGAATAAGAAAATGTTTTGGAAGGAGGCGAAAAGGGTGCGAAAGGTAGAGTCTGGAAAGGAAAAGCGAGTAAAAACAGAGGATGGAAGGATGTTAACTGAGATGGATGCAGTAAGGAAGAGATGGACGGAGTATTTTGAAAGACTGTTAAATGTAGAGGAGGAAAGGGTGGCTGAGATTGTGGCAAATGGAAGGGTGCAAGGAATAAATGTGTTGGGAGAGTTGAATGATTCTTTGATCACGAAGGGGGAAGTGCAGAAGGCAGTAAAGGAGATGAAAACAGGGAAAGCTGCAGGTGTGGATGGGTGTGCTGTGGAATGCCTGAAAGGTGGTGGAGTGACTGTAATTGACTAGTCAGTAAGATTGTTGAATGTGTGCTTTGTGAAAGGTATGGTAACAGTTGACCGGGCAAGTGCTTGTGTGGTCCTGTTGTATAAAGGTATGTGTGATAAGTATGAATGTACTAGATTTAGGGGTATAAGTCTGTTGAGTGTTGTAGGTAAAGTGTATGATAGAGTGTTAATTACGAGAGTTAGAGAGGGTACAGAGGGAGTGACTGGTGATAAGCATTGTGGCTTTAGGATAGGGATGGGATGCGTGGATCAGGTGTTTGCTGTGAGACAAGTGTGTGAAAAGTATTTAGCGAAAGGCAAGGATGTGTTTGGGGCATTCATAGATTTAGAGAAAAAGTATGATAGAACAGATAGGGAGGCTTTGTGGACTGTTTTAAGAGTGTATGGACTTGATGGTAGTTTATTAAAAGGAGTGAAAAGTTTTTATGTAAATAGTAGGGCGTGTGTAAGAGTGGGAAATACTGTGAGTGATTGGTTTCCCGTGAAAGTGGAGCTGCGGCAGGGATGTGTGATGTCGCCTTGGTTGTTTAATATTTATATGGATGGTATTGTTAAAGAGGTGAATGCAAGAGTTTTAGGTGGAGGTCCGAGTCTGGTAAATGTTGATAGTAGAGTGTGGAATCTGAAGCAGCTGCTGTGTGAAGATGATACTGCACTGATGGCTGATTTAGAGAAGAGATTGAGACAGTTGGTAGAGGAGTTTGGAAGGGTGTGTGAAAGGAAGAAATTGAAAGTAAATGAGAATAAGAGTAAAGTGATGAAGTGTACGAGGTCAGTAAATGATAGGGGGATGAGTATAGTTTTGAATGGAGAGTTGCTTGACGAGGTAGAGTGTTTTAAGTATTTAGGATCACATGTTCCTGTGGATGAAAGAATAGATGCAGAAGTGAAGTAGTGGCTCAATCGGTAGAGAGGTGGCTTGTATTCCTAACGGACCCGGGTTCAAATCCCACTGGGGCAGGGAACAGTTGCAGGATTTGAATTTCATAAAAATCAGACTTTACTGATCTACCAGATGACCCGCCGACATGTCGCAAAAATACCCCCGCTAATACCAATACACCAGTCCTGTATGAGACAGCCCTAGCATGTATTCAATATGGACGGTGGGTGTTAGCGCCGAAGTGGTGACATGTAGAGGTGTGCGGTATGTAGGAGGACTACTGGGCCTTGAAAGCAGGCTGTGAAGCCTATGCCCAGAGTCGGACACAAAAAAAAAAAAAAAAAAAAAAAATAGAATGAATGATATAGGAAAGGTGCTGGGAGGACTGAAAAAAGTGTTTAGACGTCGTTAACTTAGAATGGATGTAAAGAGAAGGCTGTATGAGGGTATTGTGGTACCGACTGCGTTATATGGGGCTGAAACATGGAGTATGGGTGTAGCAGAGAGGAAAAGTTTGAATGTATTGGAGATGAGGTGTCTGAGGAGTATGTGTGGAGTGACGCGTATGGATCGAGTAAGAAATAATGAAGTGCGAAGGAGAAATGGAGTTGTTCAGGAGATGGCTGATGAAGTTGAGCAGAGCATGTTGTGATGGTGTGGGCATATGGAGAGAATGGATAATGAGCAATTGGTGAAAAAGATAACTAGATCTGATGTGAGAGGTGTAAGGCCGAGAGGGAGACCACGAACAGGATGGATGGACAGTGTGAAGAGAGCGTTGAATGCGAGAGGGATGTCTGTTGAGCAAGGAAGAGTGGCTGTGCATGACAGAAATAAACAGAGAGAAATTGTGAATGAATAAATGATGACGTTGCCCTGAGGGGTTATTCTCCCGCAATTGGTCTGATTAGCTAATCAGGTCAGGTGCGGGAAAGGGGATGGGGCTATTATGATGTGGCAAGGATAAACCAGCTCTTCTGTCGGGCCCTGCTGTGGATGTCACTGATTGCACTGTGCAGTTGACCCTCGTGCGGTTTGATGCGGTGAGGATCTGTCCCTTCTCCCTTTTGGGGCTAAAATGCGAATGAATGTGTTTGAATGGATGATTAAATTGGGAGTGTGTCGCCCTGTCTCGGCTACCTCCCTTTCCTTGGGGGAAGCAGCCTAGGTATATAGATAGATATAGATATACACAAATACTGTACTGTGGAATAGCAGTACAGCAAATCTTTAATGAACAAACAAAAAAGGCAATATTCTTACGCCAATCAGGTAAATTGGTTATAAGACTTTATTTCTTGCTTAAACGTTATTTAATAGTACTTTAACTTTGATCATCCGATCACGTGATACGCTGTACTGCTTTCCCTTGTACAAAAGGAAAGGGGAAAAAGAAGTGTGTGGTAATCTTAGTGTAATTGGAAAAGTATATGATAGGAAACTTATTGACAGAGTTAAGGAAATACCAGAGGAATTAGTTGGAGAAGAACAGGGAGGTTTAAGGAAGGGAAGAGTTTGTGTAGATCAGATATTCATTCTTAGATCTTTAGTGGAAAAGTTTCGAGAGAAGGGAAAGAAGTTGTATGTGGCCTTCATGGATTTGGAGAAATCATATGACAGGGTTGCTAGACAAGGATTGTGGAAAGTACTAAGAATATAGGGAGCAGATGGGAAGTTGTTGAATGCTGTGATGAGTATGCATGAGGGTGCTAAAGCTGCAGTGCGTGTGGATAGTGAAATGAGTGAATTTTTCTACCTGAAGGTTGGGTTGAAACAGGGATGTGTCATGTCTCCATGGTTGTTTAAAATGTACATGGATGGGGTTATAGAAGAGATACAAGGTAGATCAGTGGATGTTGGTTTGGCCCTAATGAGAGAGGGTAGTGTTTGGAAACTCCCTGTACTGTTGCTTGCAGATGATACTGTGTTGTTAAGTGAAGATGAAGGGGATCTGCAAGGCTTGGTGGATGAGTTTGGGAGAGTGTGAAAGAAACGGAATCTAAAGGTGAATGTAGGGAAGAGTAAAGTTATGGTCCTCGCGAGAAGTTAAGTCAGTGAATGTACAGTGAGGCTGCATGATGAGGAAATGGAATATGTGAGTACGTGAAAGTACTTGGGTAGTGTGATGAGTGAGGATGGGAGTCTGGAGGGTGAAGTGCTTGAAAGGGTACAACAAGGAAGAAAGGTTGCTGGTTCCTTGAAAGCAGTGATAAGAAACAGGGAAGTCAGCATGGAAGTGAAAAGTTTCTACAAGACAGTATTGTGATACCAACTCTGACGTATGGAAGTGAAGCCTGGACGTTGTTGGAGGGACACAAGTCAAGAGTGAGAGCAGTGGAAATGAGTTATTTGAGAGGAGCCTGTGGAGTCACATGGAGAGACAGATTTACAAAATTTAAGGATGTGAAGGAGCATTGCACTGTGGTGTGGATGTGGATGTGATAGGAAGCGTTAGGAGAAACACATTGAGATGGTTTGGCCATGTGGAGAGGATGGAGAGTGAGAGACTGACGAGGAAAGTGTATCTGAGTGAGGTGGAGGGGGAGAGGGGGAGGGGGAGGCCAAGGATGAGATAAAGGGATGGTGTGGAGAGGTGTATGAGAGAGGAGGGTGTGAATTGGGAGCAGGGCAGTGAAATGGCGGGGGAAAGGGCTACGTGGAGGCGATTTGTTTGTTGCCACCCCGTATGGGATTAAGGCGTCTGGCAATAGATAGATAGACAAACATTAACTTGCACATATGCATACTAAAACAGGAATGTAAATATTTAACTTAAAAATGCAGTACTGTGGAAAAGCAATAAAGCAAATCACGTGATCACATGATCAAAACAAACCGTGCGCGCTGATGTTCGAGGGTTTGGCCCTTCAAAGGCCTCTCTTGCGTAAGTTTATAGTTTTCGTAATGGTTCTTTAATTTTATGCTGTCTTAAATGTATCCCAGCCCTTACCACATACAATAGCGAGCGCGTTCTGCGAGAACGCGTTCAGGGCGAGCTTACCGTATTTCAGTTTCAAATATGCAGTTTTTAGAATGCAAATGAATATATGACCTTCAAAACTAGGTCGTTATCTATATTTGGCACAAGTGACTGGGTTATCCTAGGGTACCTTCATGTATAATACCATCAAAATCGAAAAAAACAGCGCATAGGACACTAATAACAAAACTTACGAATACAATAGGCTTCGCCATGTACAGTCGCCAAACTTTCCACCTGGGCCATCTAGCCGCGAGAGGTGGGCAACGGGTGCTGGCAACAGTGTATATGTTTGTTCGTGTGTACATGCTCGACGAAAGTTCGGATCATCAACTCTCTTCGTCCTTAGTGAACCTCAGTCAGAGTCAGAGTTCATCCCATAAATGGCTGGGTACGGAGTTGGCTGGGGAGAAAAATGTCTCAGGAGTACGGCTCTCCCATCGGCTCAGCCAGTTGCATGAAACTGGTCGCACGGGAAACTGTTGTGTGCCACAAGTGGCGCAGACCAAGGCCAATTAAATAAGACTATATTAATTTTATAAGGAGGTACTATATATACTGTATATTATGGTATAAATATATACCTTTATATATAGTACAATAACATATACTATGCTTATTTGGCCTTAGTCCGTGCAACCTGTGACACGCAACAATTCCATGCAACCAGTTTCCTGCAACTGGTGGAGCCGGTGGGAGAGCTGCTTAAGATGGAAGCTTGACATGGTGAATGCCAGGGTAGGCGCTAGACGGGGGGAGGGGGGGTTACTTTATTCATACCGCCAGTGATAATAATTGCCGAACTAGTTTTTGAGATCCATTAGCATTCTACTAAATATTTACATTCTTAACAATACTAAACATTTTATTTTCTATAACATGTTAATGCACTAAATACTTGAATCGCTCCAAGCCTCTCTCTGTCTGTCTGTCTGCCTGTCTGTCTGTCTCTCTCTCTGTCTCTGTCTCTGTCTGTCTGTCTGTCTCTCTCTCTCTCTCTCTCTCTCTCTCTCTCTCTCTCTCTCTCTCTCTCTCTCTCTCTCTCTCTCCTTATATCAGTAATTCCATATCATAGGGTTATCGCTTGATACCATTATCAGTACAGGTTGAAGAGGAATGCATTTACATAACATCGCGTCCAGTTACAAGTAAGATTACCTGTCATTCACATCATGAATGACACTGACCAATAAACATTAGGATGATGTTCAGACACTGTTAACGGTTGCTTACATCCTCGTTGGTAGTACTTCAAGTAAGTGTTTTTATGTGTTCTGTGGTGCACCACGAAGAGGTAGGAGGCTAAAATAATGTCACCTCAACAGGCAAAGAGTTTATGCATACTCTTGTCGAAGAGGCTATTACATCAGCTATGAAAATGACTTACCGTATCATATTTCATATGACTATGGTCATTACAGCACACCTTTGTAGTCCATTCATCTAACGAATGACTGAATTACACATTAGAAGGAAAATTGATTGTGAGCGGTACCGCTTATGAGTCACACATTTACACGCTCATCGATTATGCACCGAACAACATTATCTCACATTACAGCAAGATGAAGACACCACCTCTCCATCACAGTATGCAAAAGCTTCCAGTCATTTTAAGCACAAATGCTATTGATTCATGAATTGTTGGGACATTTATATTACTATTGCCTGTGATATTACTTATGTGATTGGTAAATGCAACATAAAGAACATGAAATTATCATTACAGGCTGTAACACTGATTTTATTTTTTTAAATCCCACGAACCTAGGCGCTTTAGCGCCCGTCGGCTCATGACTAACTGACTCAATGCAGCCTTAACGAACGAGTTTCAGCCTCCGACGTCAACAGTTCCTTATTTCTCCTACTTAGCTTAAATTAATATCCGTTCAATGAGTAATCCTGTAACGATTAATGACCTCACTTATCTAATCATGTCTCAGATCAAGAATGGTATTTCAATAGGTGTAACCGTGACCGGCCCAGGACTGGCCAAATGCGAACAGACACCGGTATCTATTTTTCTAGCTTAAGGGTCGGTCACACGACGATTCTTCCCCCCAATATTCAGTAGACAATTTTTAGCCATGGGTTGTCATGTAATAATAAAAAAGAATATGTTTATAATTATGTAATATATGTAAAGATGCGGTCTTTTAGGTTATTCTCCTTATTGTTTTCAGTATTCGCATTATCCAGTACTTTCAAGAAGTTCCTTTGAAATTCTATCGGCTAAAATTGTAGACTAAATATTGGGATGAACTCTGACTGAGGTTCAGTACGGAAGACGAGAGCTGATGATCCGAACTTTCGTCGAGCATGTACACACGAACAAACATTACACTGTTGCCAGCACCCTTTACCCACCTCTCGCGGCTAGGTGGCCCAGGCGGAAAGTTTGGCGACTGTACATGGCAGACTAATAAACAGTTACTTATTCCTCTTGTATAGCCACAGTTAGGGAGCTTCTCCAGGTTTCTTTATGGTAAATAAGGCATGTTTAAAATAAACAAGATCTGAAGGCCATGAATTGACTTCTTGTACAATATCAACAAGGGATCTGAATACAAAGGTGTCAAAGGACGCATGTGTAAAGTTTACGTTTGTTTCAGTAACTGGCTACTTGTATGCTTAACTGTAACCATATTCCTTTCAGACCATGAGTGGAACCACAGCTATGAGAGTTACAGCTTTAAAGCTTTAATGACATTCTCTAAAACGTGTTAAAAAATAAAGTTATAAATTCAGAAATTTCCACTAAGCTAAATGGTAAAGTATTAAGCCAAAACTATTCAGAATATATTTCTATCATAGGATTTTCAAGCAAATAGCTGTTTCTCAGATTCTGACAATATTTCAATTTCAAATATGCAGTTCATATAATAAAAATGAGTATATCGCCTTCAAAAATATGTCACGGTCATTTATGTTTGGCACAAGGACTTGGATTATGCTAGGGTAGCTCTATGTACAATATCATCAAGGTCGAAGAAAAAAGTGCCAAGAGAAATAACACTGCGTAACAAACCAATTTCTTGTTTACGTTGACTATTACGCTATTTCTGATCAATGTCAGTGTGTAGATTCTGAATAGGCTACTTGTTTTTCTGTAAATCTAGAGTTACAGGAATTATGCAACATCATATGTATCGTACAAGGACAGGAACTGCAACTTGCCACCATTTCGAGAATGTTGAGCATGTCTGAGAATTTATATATCTCCGAGTGTACACTTGAATATAACTAGACACTGAGCAAACAGTAACATCACAAGGAATGCAGGGGACGTAGTGTCTAGAAATGCACTTTTGTTCTTGACTTTCTTCTGTAGCTGTGATGACAATTGTGCAACAATCCTCAAAAGTAATTGTCCATCATTGCCTCATTCCACCTGCCCTGATACCTGGTTCCCATCAGCAGAATGTCCTGGTGGAACCGTTTGCCATGCTCCTCGCTGACTGCATTTAAGTTGCTAGAAATCAAGGTGAGAGTGCAGAGAGTGCAATATGATTGACATTCTGCATCCAAGCCAGTGGAATGCACTGATCAGGTCGTTGACGAGCTGTGTGGAATCTGGTCTCCTCTGGTTGCCGAGAAAACATTCCATAACCCCCCGGAAAGCATTCCAAGTGCGCTCTTTATCATTGGTCATTTCACCCTGATGTTCATGACTTGCAAGCATTCTTTGAACTTGCAGCACAGTGAATATGCCAGCTGTCATTATTGCCATGCTAAATTTGGGAAACATCGATCAGATATGCAGAAACGCTGTCGATGGCTTTCACAATTTGTTTCACAAGATCAAGTTCTATGTGTAGCAGTGGTAGCAATACCCTCTCTCTGGAGATCAGTGGAGCTCTCAGAACGTTACACAAGCCTGGTATGGGACTCTCTCAGAGAGGCCAGTCTTTCCTCATGAAGTATACTTTGTATAACCGCGATGCATTCCAAGAGGGAACAAAATCATTTTGAAATCCCCACAAACCTCCCAGTTGTGATCTGAGTACTTCATCTTTGTCAGACAAATCTTCATGTTCTCATAGCCTTCTTTCGTTTCCACAGAATGTGGAACTGGAAGTGATGGGAGTTCGTTGTCGTTATGCAAAAGTACAGCCTTTAGGTTCTAAATGGAATTGTCTATGAAGACTCGCTATTATGAGGCCTTGAAAACCACTCCCATGGCTTGGAACAAACTTTAACATCAAAACAATAACACAACGAGGTTTTTTCACAATTTTTAAAGAAAGATGCAAACTTGCCGTGGCAATTCCTATAACTCAACTTGCAACTGGGATCCAACAAGTTCCATTCACGTAGAGGTAACATCAGCAGCTCAGCATTGGACTTCGTGAGACCTAAATTTCGGACGAAGACATCCAGTTCTTGTTGACTGGGAAAGTGTGGAGTGTTTCTGGAACATCCTCCAACACACGATTCATCATCACTTTCCCTCCATCATCGGTGATGTTCTCATGGTCAGAGACAACTTCCATGTCCGCAGGAGGGACAGGAATCACCAGCTCATCGTTGTGAGGCACTGGAGAGATCGAAGAAGCCAAATCTGGATATACAATGTTCTTTCTGCCCTTAATGTTCTTCACACCACTTATATCAACCATGCAAAAATAACAATCGTCGTGATGATTCGAAGGCTCTTGCCACACTCTTGGAATTGCGAAAGACATCTTCTTTCTCGCTCCTCGTAGCCAAGCTTCAAGTGCAGACCAACAGCTACCACAAATGTAGTGTGGAGCCCAATCCTTACCTTGATCGCCCATTGCCATGCCAAAATATGCGTTGTATGCACGAGCAAATTTGGTATGAAGGTTGAAATTGTGTTTGATAATCTTCAGTCCAATATATTCTCCACATACATAAAATGTATCGGCTGACAGCTTGCAAGAACGTCCACTGGTCATTCTCATCAATAGAAACACCTTTAAGAACAGCTCAAAACACGTCGACCAGCCAAACTAGCGACGTGAGACTAGCTTATTGCATGAACTGACTCGAACTGCATGATGCATTAATGGTCATATCAGCGACATGGTGTGTGTGTGTGTGTGTGTGTGTGTGTGTGTGTGTGTGTCTGAGACATGGTAAGCGATACATCAGCCATTACATCGGCGCATGGGAGCAAGACTGGAAATGAACAATTGCCAATTGTTGACAAAAACCTAGATATAAACGAACAAAAAATACACGATTGGAGTCAGCGTGGAAAAGTGAGTCAAACAAGAACAAAAAAACTGAATAAACAAATTCTTTGTTAAACTGTGTTAACAATAACTTGTTAGGGTCTACCTATCCTAACTGTATAGTCACAATCAGGACACTTTGCTATATGGTATGTAAGTTATGTATATTTTAAACAAGCCCTGAAGACCCTAAGGCAATTTTCTTGTGTAACACCAACGAGGGATCTAAAGCCAAAGGTGTCCAAGATTGCATGTGTAAATGTTACGTTTGTCACAATATCTGGCTAACTGTTTACTTAACAGTAACCATATTCCTTTTAGATCATAAGAGAGTCCACAGCTATACCGGTATATCTGAAAAGTTAAACCTTTATAGCTTTTGCAGTTTTCTCTAAAACATGTTGAAAAAAAAAAAAATGAGCAGATTTCAATTCGGTAGTTTCCACTTGGTTAAATGGGAAAATAATAAGCCAAAATTATTTCTATCTATATATCTATATACCTAGGCTGCTTCCCCCAAGGAAAGGGAGGTAGCCGAGACAGGACGACACACTCCCCATTTACTCATCCATTCAAACACATTCATTCGCATCTTAGCCCCAAAGGGGAGAATGGACAGATCCTCACCGCACCACACCGCACAAGGGTCAACTGCGCAATGCAATCAGTGACATCCGCAGCAGGGCCCGACAGCAGAACTGGTTTACCCCTGCCACATCATAACAGACCCATCCCCTTACCCGCACCTGACCTGACTAGCTGATCAGACCAAATGTGGGAGAATATCCCCTCAGAGCTGCGTCATCACTTATTCATTCACAATTTCTCTCCATTTATTTCTGTCACGCACAGCCACTCTTCCTTGCTCAACAGACATCCCTCTCGCATCCAGTGCTCTCTTCACACTGTCCATCCATCCTATTCGTGGTCTTCCTCTCAGCCTTACACCTCTCACATCAGATCTAGTTATCTTTTTCACCAATCGCTCATTATCCATTCTCTCCATATGTCCAAACCATCGCAACACCCTCTGCTCAACTCTACCAGCCATCTCCCGAACAACTCCACTTCTTCTTCGCACTTCATCATTTCGCACCCGATCCATACGCGTCACTCCACACATACTCCTCAGACACCTCATCTCCATTACATTCAAACTTTTCCTCTCTGCTACACCCATATTCCAAGTTTCAGCCCCATATAACGCAGTCGGTACCACAACACCCTCATACAGCCTTCTCTTTACATCCATTCTAAGCGAAGGACATTTAATCACTTTTTTCATTCCTCCCAGCACCTTTCCTACTTCATTTATTCTAAACTTCACTTCTGCATCTATTCTTCAATCCACAGCAACATGTGACCCTAGATATTTAAAACAATCTACCTCCTCAAGCAACTCACCATTCAAAACTATATTCATCCCCCTACCATCTATCAACCTCGTACACTTCATCACTTTACTCTTATTCTCATTTACTTTCAATTTCCTCCTTTCACACACCCTTCCAAACTCCTCTACCAACTGTCTCAATCTCTCCACTGAATCAGTCACCAGTGCAGTATCATCTGCAAACAGCAGCTGCTTCAGATTCCACTCTCCACCATCAACATTCACCAGACTCAGACCTCCACCTAAAACTCTTGCATTCACCTCCCTTACAACACCATCCATGTAAATATTAAACAACCAAGGCGACATCACACATCCCTGTCGCAGCCCCACTCTCACGGGAAACCAATCACTCACAGCATTTCCCACTCTTACACACGCTCTACTATTTACATAAAAACTTTTCACCCCTTTTAGTAACCTACCATCAAGTCCATACAATCTTAAAACAGTCCACAAAGCCTCCCTATCAATTCTATCATACGCTTTCTCTAAATCCATAAATGCCCAAAACACATCCTTGCCTTTCGCTAAATACTTTTCACACACTTGTCTCACAGCAAACACCTGATCCACGCATCCCATCCCTCTCCTAAAGCCACACTGCTCATCACCAATCACTCCCTCTGTACCCTCTCTAACTCTCATAATTAACACTCTACCATACACCTTACCTACAACACTCAACAGACTTATACCCCTAAAGCTTTTTTTTTTTTTTATGTGAGGAACAAGGAACCAAAGGCCATGAGCCCGCAGTAACAGTTCCCTCCAAGAGAAAAACAAACTACAATAGAGAGCCAAATTCAAGATCCGATCATTTTGAGATGCCTGGACACACTACGTTTGAAAGACTGGAGATCATAGGCAGCAGGAAATACAGACAGAGGGAGACAGTTCCAGAGCTGACCTGTTGCATAAATGAAAGACTGGGAGTAACGGTTAACTCTTGCATTAGAGAGTTGGACAGAAAAGGGATGAGAGTTTGCTGCCAGACGGGTGCTACGCGCCCGTCGTAGAGGTGGAGGAATGCAAGCAGACAGTTCAGAGGAGCAGTGACCATTAAAGTAGCGATAGAAAAGAGATAAAGATGCAACAGTGCGGTGAAGAGACAGAGGTTGAAGGGAGTCAGTAAGAGGAGGAGATTTAATGAGACGAAAAGCCTTTGACTCCACCCTATTGAGAAGAGCTGTATGTGGGGAGCCTCCCCACACATGAGAGTTGTACTCCAAACAGGGGCAGATAAAACCCCTGTATAGAGTCAACAATTGTGCAGGGGTAAAGAAGGAACGGAGTCGGCTTAGCACACCCAATCTCTTGGAAGCAGATTTTACAAGAGATGTAATATGATCTTTCCAAGATAAGTCCCGAGTAAATGAAACCCCAAGCATGTTCAAGGATGATGCAGGATTAAGCTGAATATTATTAAACATTAGTGGGTATACCTGTGGAAGATTTTGTCGGGTTGATAGGTGTAAGAACTGAGTCTTAGATGCATTAAAGACAACCATATTATTTTTACCCCAATCAGAGATATGAGCCAAGTCAGACATTAGGTGTGCCATAGCCTCATCCCTTGTTTCTTGAAGTAACTGTTGAGATGGGCGTTGCGGGAACCAAATGGAAAGGTGAAGGGTGGAGTCATCAGCGTATGAGTGGATAGGGTTAGATTTACAGCTTAGAAGATCATTGATGAATAAAAGGAAGAGAGTTGGTGATAGGACAGAGCCCTTAGGAACACCACTGTTGATAGATCTAGGAGAAGAACGATGGCCGTCTACAACAGCGGCTATAGAACGACCAGAAAGGAAGCTAGCGATGAAGGCACAGATAGAAGGATAGAAACCGTAAGGGGGCAGTTTGGAAATTAAAGATTTATGCCAGACTCGATCGAAAGCCTTTGAGATGTCAAGTGCAATGGCAAATCTTTCGCCAAAGTCCCGAAAGTCCCGAAATTCATACTTATCACCCTTGCCTTTATACAACGGGACCACACAAGCACTTGCCCAGTCAATTGGCACCATACCTTTCTCGAAGCACACATTCAACAATCTTACTAACCAGTCAACAATAGTCACTCCACCACCCTTCAGGCATTCCACAGCACACCCATCCATACCTGCAGCTTTCCCTGTTTTCAACTCCTTTACTGCCTTCTCCACTTCCTCCTTCGTGATCAAAGAATCATTCAACTCTCCCAACACATTTATTCCTTGCACCCTTCCATTCGCCACAATCTCAGCCACCCTTTCCTCCTCTACATTTAATAACCTTCCAAAATACTCTGTCCATCTCTTCCTTACTGCATCCATCTCAATTAACATCCTTCCATCCTCTGCTTTTACTCGTTCTTCCTTCCGAGACTCTCCCTTTCGCACCCTTTTCACCTCCTTCCAAAACATTTTCTTATTCTGTTGAAAATTCTCTGTCAGCCGCCTACCCCACTTCTCATCTGCTGCCACTTTAGCATCACGCACAGCCCTTCTCGCTCTATTCCTCATTTCCTTATACCTTTCAGATGACATCTCATCCTTCCTCTGCAGCCACACTTCATATGCACGTCTTTTCTCAGCCACAGCCATACTTACTTCCTCGCACCACCATTCACTTCCTTTTCTTACACCACTACCCACACATCTCACACCACACACCTCTTCTGCATGCCCCACCACAGCACTCTTAAACAACTGCCATTCCTCCTCCACGCTGCCATTTTCCCGATCTTTCACTGTGTTCCACTCATCTTTCAATTTCTCCTGATACTCTATCTTTTTCTCTCTTTTATCCCACTCACTCACTTTCAAAACCTCCCTGCCACACCTAACCCTCCTAGCTCTCACCCATCTCTTACCTACTCTTAACTTTCCCTCCACCAGGTAGTTGTCAGACATACCTCCACCCTCCCCTCTCAGAACTCTCACATCCAACAATCTTCCTATTACATTCCTAGACACAACCACATAGTCCATCAAAGCTCTATCAACAACCCTTCCACCCTCCTGTCTAACCCGTGTATACTTATAAATATCTTTCTTCTCAAACAGCGTATTCCCAATCACCATCTTTCGCTCAACACACATCGCTATCATTCGTTCCCCATTTTCATTTCTTCCAGGCACACCATGCATATCAACTATGCCTTCAACTGCTACATTTCCCACTCTAGCATTCAGATCTCCCATCATTACCACATTCACATTCGCTCTAAAACTCTGCAGACACTCATCAACATCATTCCAGAAAGACTGCCTCTCTTCTTCATCCCTTTCACTACCAGGCCCATATGCACTCACATCTTCGTTTCACTCAAAGCTAACACATCCAACTTTCTTCTCACAAACATTCTCCCAGTCTCCTCCCTTTTAGCCTCAGTCATACTGCATCCACGCACATTCATAGACCCAATCTTCAGGTTACGGGGATAACTCCATCCCCCATCCCTTTCTCTGGCCTGTCTCTTTTTAGGAACTAAAATTACTTACCAAGCATTATTCCAATAGGATTTTCAACCAAATAGCTGTATCTTACCAAATTTTTTAATTATTTCAATTTCATATATGCAACTTTTAAAACAGAAATAAGTATATGACCGTCAAAAATAGGACAAGGTCACTTATATTTGGCATAAGGACTTGGGTTACTGTAGGGTACCTTCGTGTAGAAAAATTATTGCAAGTGACGCCAAGCACGACATACCTGGCCCGAAAGCAGTTATTTTATTGCAACTGTTTTCAAGTTATAGGCCTCTGGAAGTCTGCGCTCTTGCATCTGACCATTCAAGGTCACTCAAGTTCAAAGGTTACGTTGCCAAATGAAAGCCTGTATGAGACTTCCTATATCTTCTGTCTATATCTATATGCCTAGGCTGCTTCCCCCAAGGAAAGGGAGGTAGCTGAGACAGGACGACACACTCCCTATTTACTCATCCACTCAAACACATTCATTCGCATATTAGCCCCAAGGGAAGAAAGGACGGATCCTCACCGCACCACTCCACATGAGGGTCAACTGCACAGTGCAATCAGTGACATCCGCAGCAGGGCCCGACAACAGAGCTGGTTTACCCTTGCCACATCATAATGGACCCATCCCCTTACCCACACCTGACCTCATCAGCTGATCATACCAAATGCTGGAGAATATCCCCTCAGGGCTGTGTCATCATTTATTCATTCAAAATTTCTCTCCAGTCATTTCTATCACGCACAGCCGCTCTTCCTTGCTCAACAGACATTCCTTTCGCATCCAACACTCTCTTCACACTGTCCGTCCATCCTATTCATGGTCTTCCTCTCAGCCTTACACCTCTTACATCAAATCTAGTTATCTTTTTCACCAATCGCTCATTATCCATTCTCTCCATATGCCCAAACCATCGCAACACCCTCTGCTCAACTTGATCAGCCATCTCCCGCAAAACTCCAGTTCTCCTTCGCACTTCTTTATTTCTCACTCGATCCATACGTGTCACTCCGCAAGTACTCCTCAGACACCTCATCTCCATTACATTCAAACTTTTCCTCTCTGCTACACCCATATTTCTATATCTCGATAATAGTAAATATCTTTATCTTCAACCAGTTTCGAGTAATAGCCCCCTGAATATCCGTGACCTGACTTTGACCTTTCAAGGTCAGTAAGGTCAAAGGTCATTGTACCAATTAAAAACGCATCTGGAACTTTCTGCCGGTATATGATAATAATAGTAAATGTCAATCTGCAACCAGTTTTGAGTTATAGCTCCCTGAATATTCATGAACTTGAGAGAGACCTTTCAAGGTCACTCAAGGTCAAAAGTCGTGGTGCCAAATGGAAGCCCATAAGCGAGTTCCTTTATGCTGATAATGGTAAATATAATTTGAAACGGTTTCAAGTTATAGCCCTCTGAAAACCATGATCTTGCTTTTGACCTTTCAAAGTCACTCAATTGCCTCCAAAATTTAACCACTTTCTTTTGGGGTCAGTGCCCACACATCCTGAATGTTTCAAGTATTTTCGTTTAGCCGTTTTTCTGTAATGTTTCTAATAAACAAAGAAACAAACAAAATAGCTAGACCAAAAACAATACCTCGCCGTACTCCATCCGGGCGAGATAATAACAATATATACTGAAGAAAACAAGTATATTCGACATATACATGGCGAAACTTAATGATAGTATTGACCAAAACAATAAGTTCACCATAGAAATGGCCAAGCTTAACAAGTTACCCATCCACATTATGTAACCACAAAAAGGAAACTTTGCCATTGGTAAATAAGGAAGGATATGTTTACTATAAACAAGCTCTGAAGACCCTAAGGTAATTTCTTGTGTAACATCAACAAGGGAAACAAAGGTGTCGAAGAACGTATGTTTGAATTGAACGTTTGTCTCAATAACTGGCTAAATTTATGCTTAATTCTAACCATTTTCGTTTCATATCATGAGAGGGACGACAGCTATGCATCTGGAAAGTTACAGATTCAAAGCTTTCGTGTTTTTCTCTAAAACGTGATGCAATGAAAAAACTGAGCAGATATGAATTCGGTACTTTCCAATTGGCTAAATTGCAAAATATTAAGCCTAAATTATTTAGCAAACATTTTTTTCGTAAGATTTTCAACCAAATAGCTTGTTTCTGAGATATTTCAATTTCAGATATGCATTATTTAAAAATAAAAATGAGTATATCACCTTCAAAAATAGGTCAAGGTCAATCATATCTGGGACAAGGAATTGGGTTACCGTAGGGTACCTTTATGTTTAATATCATCAAGATCAAAGAAAAAAGTGGAAAAAAAAAATCTACAAAAACTCACGAAAACAATAAACTTCGCCATCCATATGGCGAAGCTTAATAATACTAACGAAAACAAGAAGCTCCGCCATTTATATTAAGAAGCTTAATAATAACTGTTTACCTATTTATTTATTATTGTGTGGCCACAGCAAGGAAGCTTCGACATAACTACTTATCGTATGTTATGTCTTTGTAGTAATGCAAATGCTGATTTTGTGTTCACTGCCTAAAAGTTTAATATGAAAAGAACATAGATATCTGTGCATTAGATGTAACCATGTTCCTTTCAGATAATAAGAGGGATCACAGTTATATTTCTGCAAAGTTACAGTTTTACAGCTTTTGTGGTTTTCTCTAAAACGTGTGACAAAGAGAAAACTGAGCAGATCTGAATTCTGTGTTTTCCACTAGTCTATGACAAAATATTCAGGCAGAATTATCAGCAAACTTTTTTATTACAGGCTTTTCAACGAAATAGATGTATCTTAATTAGTTTCTCAGATATTTGTTTTCCAGATTTGCAAAATTTGCAACAAAAAAAAAAAAAAAGTATATGACCTTCAAAAATGAGTCAAGGTCATTTATATTGGCAGAAGTACTTGGGTTACCCAAGGGTACCTTCCTGTAAAATATCATGAAGATCTAAGAAAAAAAAAAAGCGCAAAGAAAAAATTATACTATCCAAAACAATAAGCTTCGCCATAAATATGGCTAAATTTATCAATAATAGGAATAACATGAACAGGCGCTCAGAGATTGTAGCATCCACGCCCACCGACTGCTCTGTGGGTCGAATACTTATGGGCATGACCTGCAACAGTGTATGCTAAAAATGAAGTACTTTATTCTTGCCTAATCCGTAACACTTCCACTTACTTTGGGTCAAGGCAGATATTTCTTTTTTTAGTGTACTTTGTCCGATACCTTTGAACTTCCCTGTGACCATGACCTCTTAATGATTATTCTAAAAGACAAATATCGTTGTCATTATTTTTTTATGATTCAACTCTTCCGTAAAGCTTAGTCGATGTTGGATAAAAACTGTCTAATTTGACTTTCCCATCTGACCTTGACCTTTGACCTATTGTTGTCAAAATCACTAAGTCGGTCTTTAGGGTGATCTGGAACTCCACATCCACCAAGTTTAAGCCATTTCAAGTCAGAACTAGTTTAGTTATTTTGATTACAGACAGACAGACAGTGTCAGATTTTGGTCTTGTCCTGTGACCCAGAGCTTTAGCTGATTGTTCTGAAATTCCTTCATTCTTGTCTGATCCTTAAGCTTTCCACCCAGTTCGTTTCATATCACTAAAATATTTGCCTATGCATTGTGACTTTGTTTTTTTATCTTTCTAAATAACCTTGACCTATACTGAATGTTCTTAAAAAAGAATCCTTTTATTCTCTCCTTATCGTCAACGCTTAAAAAAAAACAACAACAACAACAGCAACTAAGATCAATTAAAAATCGTTTTGTTACTCATTTGCTGAACCTCATCCCTTCCACCAATTTTGGCAAAATAATAGTAATTAAAAAAAGAAGAAGTTCTAAACTGATTGGGAAGTTTCATTAACAATTACATATACCGATCGAAATACAACCTTGCTCTGTGACACTGACCTTTGACTGACTGATTTCAAAACTGATTCACAGCATTCATATCTTAACCTGAACACATGTTTAGTCAGAATTGGATAAAATCTCTTTCCTAGGTAAACCTTTAACCAATCCCTGTGACCCTGACCTTTGATCTTGTTCTCTCAAAGCAATAGGTTTACCCACTGACTGACCAGCAGCAGTTGTACCAAGTTTGATTAAAATCGGACAAAAACTTAAAGCAGTCTCTCTTGAAGGGTAGATGATCACACACCATCCTCTTCATCCTAGGTGTGGTTCATCCCTATTAGGCTAGGGGAAGGATAGGAATGAGGTATGAGGTTACGATAAGGCACTCATTTTCAAACCTGCAGGCAAAACCACCTCTAGCTCCCAAATATTTTGATAGTGCTGCCCCCCCCCCACACCTTTACCACATTGTTTACAATATCAAGGTAAATAATAAGGCAAGGAGGCCCCAGCCCCTTTTTTTAACAGTCTTCACTTTATATTTATACTCATCAATTTTACAATGATAACAAATAATTGGTTATTTTGGTATTTTCTGTTTGATTTTCGTTTACGCACTATGTTTTTTTTTGATGTTTTTAAAGTACTTTTCCCTTTTTGATTAGTGAATTAGCTTTATAAAATTATACATCTGTTTAAAAAAGAAAAAGTCAGTGACATGAAAAAGAAACCATGAAAACCTGCGAGGAAAAAAAATTATATCTCCCACAAAGCCGCGAATGACGCAGTTGACCCAGAAACGTCTGATGCATACATGCTGATAGCCACACATGTTCGAATGCTCTGCAGAATAGTTAAGATTCCCATTTTTATATCATATTCTTCGATTTTATTACGAATTTCAAAAATTACGTATTATTTTTTAATCAAGATTATGTCCATTAGTTTAAGAGATAAAATTATGTCAGTGCTACTCTCAGAGCCTCCTCAGCAAAAATTTGAACGCTATTTCCTACTTCTTAAATATTTTCCCATAAGGCAGCCCCCATCACCTTGCGAACAATACGCGCAGCACAGTTTGCAAAACACTACACTCAGAGAAGGCGAGGCTATGGGTGTGGAGAGGGCAACTATTTCCCTGTGACCTTGACCTCTTAATGAATATTCTAAAAGACAAATATCGTTGTCTTCATTTTTTTATTATTCGACTCTTCCGTAAAACTTAGTCGATGTTGGATAAAAACTGTCTAATTTGACTTTCCCATGTGACCTTGACCTTTGACCTACTGTTGTCAAAATCACTAAGTCGGTCTTTAGGGTGATCTGGAACTCCACATCCACCAAGTTTAAGCCATTTCAAGTCAGAACTAGTTTAGTTATTTTGATTAAAGACAGACAGACACACGTGTCAGATTTTGGTCTTGTTCTGTGACCCAGAGCTTTAGCTGATTGTTCTGAAATTCCTTCATTCTTGTCTGATCCTTAAGCCTTCCACCCAGTTCGTTTCATATCACTAAAATATTTGCCTATGCATTGTGACTTTGTTTTTTTATCTTTCTAAGTAACCTTGACCTATACTGAATGTTCTCAAAATAGAATCCTTTTATTCTCTCCTTATCGTCAACGCTTAAAACAACAACAACAACAACTAAGGTCAATTTTAAATTGTTTTAGTTTACTCATTAGCTGAACCTCAACCCTTCCACCAATTTGGCAAAATAATACAAATTAAAAAAAAAAAAGTTCTAAACTGATTGGGAAGTTTCATTGACAATTACATATACCGATCGAAATACAACCTTGCTCTGTGACACTGACCTTTGACTGACTGATTTCAAAACTGATTCACATCATTCATATCTTAACCTGAACACATGTTTAGTCAGAATTGGATAAAATCTCTTTCCTAGGTAAACCTTTAACCAATCCCTGTGACCCTGACCTTTGATCTTGTTTTCTCAAAGCAATAGGTTTACCCACTGACTGACCAGCAGCAGTTGTACCAAGTTTGATTAAAATCGGACAAAAACTGTTTGACTTATTTTGCTTACACACACGCTGACACAAACGCCTAACAAATTAGAGCATTCTCTCTTGAAGGGTAGATGATCACACACCATCCTCTTCATCCTAGGTGTGGTTCATCCCCACTAGGCAGAGTGAAGGATAGGAATGAGGTATGAGGTTACGATAAGGCACTGATTTTCAAACCTGCAGGCAAAACCACCTCTAGCTTCTAAATATTTTGATAGTGCTGCCCCCCCCCCACACCTTTACCACATTGTTTACAATATCAAGGTAAATAATAAGGCAAGGAGGCCCCAGCCCCTTTTTTTAACAGTCTTCACTTTATATTTATACTCACCAATTTTGCAATGATGACAAATAATTGGTTATTTTGATATTTTCTGTTTGATTTTCGTTTATGCACAATGTTTTTGTTTGATGTTTTTAAAGTATTTTTCCCCTTTTTGATTAGTAAAATAGCTTTATAAAATTATATGTCTGTTTGAAATAGAAAAAGTCAGTGACATGAAAGAGAAACCATAAAAACCAGCGAGGACAAAATTTATGTTGTATCTCCCACAACGCCGAGAATGACGCAGTTGACCTAGAAACGTCTGATGCTCACATGCTGATGGCCACACATGTTCGAATGCTCTGCAGAATAGTTAAGATTCCTAATTTCATACCATCATCTTCGATTTTATTACGAATTTCAAAAATTACTTTCTAATCAAGATTAAGTCCATTAGTTTAAGAGATAAAATTATGTCAGTGCTATTCTCATAGCCTTCTCAGCAAAAATTCAAACACTATTTCCTACTTCTTAAATATTTTCCCATAAGGCAGCCCCCCTCCCCCTTGAAAACAATACGCACAGCACAGTTTGCAAAACACTACACTCAGAGAAGGCGAGGCTGTGGGTGTGGAGAGGAGAGCAGAATGATTATGGGGGGAGAGGGCTGTGATGTAACACTGGAAATTGTAATCAGATGAAGACTTCCACGGGGTGGAATGCTGAATCGCGCTTGAAGGCCAAAGAGAAAACTGCAGATCTTTAATCATATCAGTGCTTTCCCTTTTGCTTTCGGGCAACATTCAGCGTCCCACACGGTGGAAGCCTTCGCTTGATCAACTAAAGACGATGGTAGATAGTGACAAATTGATCAATATTAGAATTTTCCACAAAAAAAAAGTATGGCGGCAAGTAACAATTTGACAGTGTTAGAAACTCCAACAAAAACTGATGGCAGCAAATAATATTCCAATCATTTATAGGGATTTCTACAGAAAATGATGGTAGTATGGAGTATCAAATCCATTTCTGAATCGTGGACCAAGACAGCGCAAGTCACTTACTGCATTCATAAGATTCACTTGAACTTTCTTGAAATTAAATATTATGGCATATCACAGTACAATCATTGTTGCTTTTTTGCGAAACACGGTGACTGGATTCCGTAGTTTTTCGGGTTTCATCGAATTTGGTTTGTAGGTAACTTCCTTTATCCAACAACAAATTTTTGCAGGCAGTTAGCATTCAGCCCCCGAATGCTTTTGTTTCATCCAAACAAGTTATACCTTCCCAAAATAACCGCAGCATCCAAAATTATTTATATCCAACACTGCAACACCCCACAATTCTTCATGTACTTTCATGCCTCTGTTAGAAATTACATTGATTTGAATGCTACATGCTACCATAATTTTTAGTGGAAAAAAAAAAAATGGATTTGATACTCCATACTACCATCATTTTCTGTGGATATTTCTTTAAGTGATTTGAATGATATTTGGTACCATAATTTTTTTTTTTATTTCTAATACTGTCAGAGTGTTACTTCCTACTATCATTTTATGTATAAATTTATAATATTGACCACTTAGTTACTATATACCACCATTTTTTGCTGATCAAGTGAAGGCGTCCATGGGGTGAAATGCTGAATAGCAACTCAAGTCCAAAGGGAATGCACTATAATATGATTAAAAGATTTGCAGTTTTCCCTTTAGCCCTCACTCATGATTCAGCATTTCACCCCGTGTACACCATCATTTGATACATTTTGATCATTGACATATTAAAGCGTTTTGGTGTTAGAAAGGTATGAAGGTTTTGTAAATTATTCAGTTTAGAAAGGTGTCGTAATGGTAAAAGGATCAGTGAAGAAGACCATTCCTTCCATTCGTGCAATTTTTGTTAAGCTGAATAAAATCCTCTGGATATAATAATAAGCAGGTACATTTGCACAGCGCAACACACGCTCCTGACGATTGGTCAGTGACTAAACATTAGACCCTGCCCTGTGACCTTGACCTTTGGTGGATTGCTTTCTAAATAGTTCATCCTTGCATGACCAACAACCCTTCAACTAGCTTGGCTCCAAATTGGATCAGAAGTATTAAAGTGACATTGCTTTGTAATTTTGTCCTTTGGTCTGCTGTTCTCATTAGAGAATTACTTCATCTTTGATTGACCTTAAAACCTTGCACCAAGGTTGATCTTAATCGAATGTAAATTTTATTGCATTAAGCGCAAATTTCTGACCTTGTTCTGTTAGTCTAAAGGCTGAATCATACTCCTGTTTGCTGATTCTCATTCCATCCAATAAGTCTGGTATAAATCGGATCAAATCTCTAAAAGGTGCCCTATTTTTTACCTGTGAATTATGATCTTTTTTGTTCCTGTCAAGTTCCTTACCCAGTTGGGAATGAAACCCTTGTGTTTAAAGTAGCAACAATAAGGTGATCTGTTATGCCGGTTTAGTGCTAGGCCATCTGAAGTAGAAAGAAAAAGAAAATGAAGAAGTCAGGGTTTTAACAGTGTGTCTTTATCACTGCGGTGTTATGTTTTAACTGTATTAATTAATGTTTTGGGTACAGAAAAGCTTCATAATTAACGTTAGATGCAAATAAAAATGATAATTGTTTGTGTTTGGGAGTTACGAAGGATTTTGTTTGTTATGCTGTTAGGCGAGTCAGAGCCATCCCTACGTACAGTGTCTGTTGATAAACTAGTGTATTAGATGCGTGTTGCCAAGGTAGGATCCCAAAGACGAAAGATGATGGCTAGAACGATCCTTGCTGTGTGCAGTAGATTTTTGTTATGCCCTGATTTCAGGTTTTGCAACACTCTTTTAGTTTATGTGAATCTCTCACTGGGAGATATTAAATACAAGTTCATTCTTTACTATATAAAGGACAAAACTGCACTCCTCGTCACTTTTTCCCACCTAACTCCCTCTTTTTCTCACCACCAACTCACCTCCATCCTTACCCGCCTCCTTGACAAACTAACATACTTACCTCCTTACCTAACTAGCTTCGTACCTCTCTGCTTACCTCCCCACCTACCTCTGATACCTTCCTACCTATCAGTTTCAATTCTGTGCTTCTTCCCTCTTTGACTACCTTCCTACATACCTACCTACCTTCATCCTTGTCTACCTCTCTAACTACCTCTCTATCTACCTACTTACCTGTTTTCCTGCCTACTTACATCCCTACCTCCCTCTCTACCTAAATCCCTGCCTACCTTCGTACCTGTCTCTCTACCTCCCTGTCTACCTTTTGGCCTACTTAACTAGCCATCCACCTACTTGCCTGTCTGCTACCTAGATCCCTACCAACCTCACTACTTACCTTCCTACCTACATTGCTCCCTCCCTAACAACATATCTTCCACCCTGCCTTCCTAACTCCTTCTCAATCTACATCTAGCAATGAGGCAGCAACACATGTGCAAATATTATATACTTATTCATGTTTACCCTCTCAGGCACGATGACGCGATTCACGTCCCATGTGTCTTTCCTGGTAAACACACACTGACGTGAATCGCGAAAAAAAGCAGAACAAAAAAATGCCAAAAATCAATTTTTCAGCCAATTTGCATCAAATTTTGGTGTGTTCTAGCTGGCCAGTCTCGCATCAGAAGTAAACATTTGTTAACACTGTCGCATGTTCTATGGGACAGTGTGCAGTGGTAAATCTCAGTACCTCATGACCAGCCAGGCTGAAGGGTAGCGCTGCGTGTGTTGTCCCTTTAACTCCTCTATTTCTCCCAATTCTGCCTGAGGCTGAAGCCACAATTGGCTGATTGAGATTATATATTGTTTATGAGTATACTGTGAAGTGGTTGTGCCTATGGAACACAATCTTCGCACAGCATTGGGGCCCATTATCAGCCGTTAGGCCTAGGGGCAGGATTCACGTTTGCTGTAGTGGGGTTTGCCACTCCGCTTCACCCTGCCCCAAATGCTGTGAGTTTTTTACATATATAGTGAAGCCAATGCCTATACTGAATATTATATGAAAGATATAGTGGCTGGCTTAGTGAAATAATTGAACTAGCAGGCATTATATATGCCATAGCAGTAGTCAGGAATAAAGCAGGTTCCACATGTACACCATAGTCGGGAAGGTAATAATAGAGGAGTCTGGGATAGAATCATTGTGATAGTGATATTATATTTGCGTATGATTTAGTGTGAAATATACGTCTAATATGCTGCAAGTGTTCGTGTAGAAGTGTGGTGTGTGCCATGAAGTGCTGCAGCATACTCTCGAATGGAACCTGTATCACATGGTACGCCATAGTCAGTAATGGAATAATTGCAGAGGTAAGGATGAAATCATTGTGATAGTGATGTATCTGCATATGATTTACTGTGGAATGTTATATGCCGTGAGTGTTTGTGAAGAAATATTTAGGGTGCAAAGCGTGTGTTAGCAGAACCTTAGCAGAAGGAGGGCAGAGAACAGAAGAACGCCAGGCAATGAAAGACATCTGTGGACAGGTACTGTACCGTGCTCAGACATTTATAGATAACTTATGGTTTATGTGAAATGTTCATCAGATGTGCTGCGAGTGTTCAGGAAGAAATTGTTAGGGGAACCTTAGGGGAAGGAGGGCAGACAACAACAAAAAAAAAGGAACACAACCACGGATGTCAGTGGAGTGGTATTGCACCGTGCTCTGACATTTATAGGTAACTTGTGGTTTATGTGAAATGTTCGTCAAATGTGCCGTGAGTGTTCATGAAGAAATATTTAGGGTGCACAGCCTGTGTTAGGGGAACCTTAGAGGAAGGAGGGCAGACAAAAAAAAAAGAAAATGGCACACAACCACGGACGTCAGTGGACAGGTACTGTACCATGCTCAGACATTGAGAGATAAGTTATCATTTATGTGAAATATACATAAATTGTGCAGCGAATGGTCATATGGAAATATATGACATCATTTGTGTAATGCCACTCTCGATGGAAGGTGTTACATGACAGTGAATAATACTTTTTTTTTTCAGCAAAGAACCATAGCTCAGACAGAACTTTTCTATCAAAGTACTTGCCACTATGGAGAAAAAGGGGTTGTCGTCTGAGGAGTGAAAGAAGGTTCTCTTTGAAGTGGAGACCAAGAGCGAGGAGGAGGAGGTACCGAGCAACGAGTCAGGTGGCGAGGAGGACTGGGATGAAGTCTCATGCTGTTCCCATTGGGAGGCTTTGACCTGACCACTACCACCATGGAAGCAAACACCACCACCAGCAGCAGGACCCACGGCCCAGCCAACGTCACCTCTAGGGCCACTGCTCCAGCAGCCATCCCGGTCTCTCCGCCTCCAGCCTCCACTTCCCCCTTGGCTGAGTCCATGTCACTGGTTGCAGGGCCAAGTTACGTGACATTGGCACCTGCACCTACCGCAGTGTCTGCAGTGCAGCTGGTGCAGGATGTGACTGTGTCATCATCCCCTGCCCGGTCAGTGAGGATGCTGTCACTGGCAGATTTCATTTCCCCCGAAGTGTGGCAGCAACAACCACCAGCTTTGTCATCTTCCTTGTTGGAACCGTCACCACCACAAAGAGGTCACTGGGGTCCACGGCCTGGCAATGGGGGTCGGCCAAGGGGTGGCAGAGCAGGCCGAAGCGTGCCGGTAGGCCGACCTCCTGCCACCACTGTGGGAGGTGTTGCCGCAGAGGATCCAGGGTGGAGCAGTGACCCATTCATACCACATAATGGACCCTTCACAGAATGCCCAGGAATGAATGTGGATCCGCCAACAATGCCCTTACAGTTCTTCCAACTGTTCTTCACCCGGGAATTGTTGCCGTATCTCGGCCACGAGACCAACAAGTACCCAGCATTCCTGGGAACTGAGTTGGATGCATGGTTCATCTGCAATGAAGAGGAGATGGCCAAGTTTCTGGTGCTATACTTTTTCATGGGGATCGTGGACATGCCAACCATCAGGCATTATTGGAGAAGTTCTATGCTCCAGGACTATCCACAATTTCGGCAAGCGATGAGTGGGAGACATTTCAGATTGATCCTGAAACCCTTCCTCACCTTCAACTCCCTCGCCATATCCCAGGACAATCAACATCGGCTCATCAGAATTCACACTGTAATGGAATACCTCATTTGGCGGGTTCCAAGACACTTCCCTACCTGGGGAGAAACTCAGCCTTGATGAGGGCTCACTGGGGTAGAAGGAACACCTCAGCTTCAGGGTGTACAACCCCATGAAGCCCTCGAAATATCCCATCAAGCTGTACATCCTGGCTGAGTCTTCCTTGGGCTACATCTGGAACTTCGATGTGTTCACAGGGCATAAGAAGCCTCTGGAGAACACCGTTTGTGGCCTCGTAAAACTGCTGAAGAACCAGGAATACGAAGTTTTCATGGACAACTATTATAACGACGTATCCCTGTGTGAACGACTCTTCAGTGCAGGAACCTATGTATGTGGGACCCTATGCCTGGCAAGACGAGCACCAAAGCAGCTGCAGGCCATCGCCAAAGCTAAGAGTCTGCCAGAGGGGTGGCGTGCAGCAAGGCACAAAGACAATGTGATGGTGTTGCTGTAGAAGGACAAGCGCATCATTAATAAGGTCTCCACCTTCCACAGCACAGACACCGTCCCAAAGCAGGTTTGAGGGAAGGTCAGGGCTCCTGATGGGAGGACAACCTATGTCCAGAAGGTTGTGAACAAGACCGTCATGGTGGAGGACTAGAACTAGCACATGGGTAGGGTGGATCATTTCAACCAAATGGTCCAGTATTACCCCATCCAAAGGCGGACCGTGAAGTGGACAAAGAAGATCATGTTCTACTTCATCCAGATGGCCATCTTCAACGCGTTCACCCTATACAAGAAGTGCTCATGCGGGACAGTGACTCTGCTGGACTTCGTGGAGGAGATCATCCTCAAGCTCTTCCAGTTCAACGAAGAGTAGTGGCCCACGTCAGGGCACTTCATCCACCATGTCCCTGACCTTCCAACCCGATGGCCAGCAGCACCTCCAGCCGGCACTCTGTGGTCATTTGCGGCACCTGCATGAGCACCAGCATGGGTGCCAACAGCACCATCTCTTGCAGCAGCACCAGTACAGGTGCCACAAAACCATCACCTGCAGGACCAGCATGGGTGCCAACACCACCATCACCTGCAGTTCCTGATCCGTCAGGAGAACCTACCGCCGCTGCCATGCCAGGCCCTGCAGCTGCACCTCCAGGAAGACAGGACAAGGGAACACCAGGACATCCAACCTAGCCTTGTAGAGTCAACGATGACACAGTCCGGTTGGATCGCACACCGGGCCATCGCTGGGAGAGGATCCCAAACCAGAGGAGGCTCTGGTGTGCCTTGTGTGCCCTGGCAAAGATGAGGAGGGACACAAGTCACATGTGTCCTGTATGTGATGTGCCGCTGTGCGTGGGTGACTGCTTCGAACGGTGTCATGCCGATCGAAGTATTCCCTAGTGGAGCTGCAGGAGGATCTGGATAGGATATATGATTGGAGCCGGATGTGGTAAATGAAATTTAATGTAAAGAAATGTAAAATATTGGAAATAGGTAAAAGTACCAGGAGGACATCACTGAATTATTTGGTGGGTAATGAATTAATCACAAAAATGAGAGAAGAGAAAGATTTGAGAGTGCTTGTCCAAGATGGTTTGTCACCTGAAAACACATTAACAAGATAGTTAGAGAGACGTATAAACTCTTGGCTAACATAAGAGTAGCATTTCATTATATAGATGAGGAGATGATGAAAAAACTGATAGTGGCCATGATCCGCCTCAGGTTAGAATATGCAGCGGTAGTGTGGTCCCCACACAAAAAGAACGATAAAAACAAGATTGAGAGAATACAAAGAACAGCAACCAAGATGGTCCCCAGTCTGGCAGATCTGTCATACAGCTGGAAAAGCTGGATTTGCCTTCCTGAGAGGAAAGGAGAAAGAGGGGAGACATGATTGCAGTATTCAGGACTATGATCGGAGTAGATAAAATTGACCGAGAAGATCTGTTTGTATGGGATAAGAGAGCAACAAGAGGACACGGAATGAAACTGAAGAAGTCAAGCTTTTTGAAGGATATCGAGAAATATATCTTTCCTTATAGAAGTACAGACTTATGGAATAGCCTGGACAAAGAGATCGTCCAGTCTAAAAACTTAAACGAGTTTAAAGCTAAATCTGACTTACTGAGAAACAGCGACGGAAACCCACGAGCATAGCACATTTCGTGTATATCACAATTAGGTATATTAGGTAAATACATAGATATTTGGAACGACATAGACGAAGAGGTGGTGCAGGAGAAAAACATTCATGTGTCTAAAAGTAGACTAAGATAACTGTGGATATGGAGACAGGACATAACGAGCATTGCTCAATTCATGCATACTACAATTAGGCAAATACAAACAGGTAAACACACACACACACACACACACACACACACACACACACACACACACACACGCACAAACTACATAACTCCTCATCTTCAAACCCTTCAAGGTCCTGTCAGCAGCTCAACACCTCTGGCGGAAGTGAGTTTTCCAATGTTTTGTTGATTTGTATAGAGACCTATTTCTGTATTTCTATATTTTTTTTTACAAAAATAAGCATTGTTTTCTACATATCCACATATGACATGAAAGAAAGTACAACATCAGTATCTGTAACTAGCAAAGAGACTAGTGTTCATGTCGAGTTTCTGATAGCACTATCAAAAACCTTAGGACCTTAACATGTAGACTTTGAATAAAACAAAATACAACCACTAGTGAGCGAAAATATGTAGATGTGGATGAGGCAGGAAAAATTGACAGTGCACTAGGAGGTATGCTGTTCTTTTTCTTCCAGGTACTAGTTGCGTCGATGTTTTGACAACATCATGAGGAAGTATTAAAAAAAAAAATCATTTGTACATAACATTAAAAAAAAAAATAAGTCTCTGGGAGCATATTTATTAGGTAAAGGTGGGGGAAGATAGTGCTTTTATCTCCCTTGCGATAAAAAATAATACAGCACGCTAGGAGGGGTATTCTACCTTTGTCATCCACTTACTCAAAAACTGTTGGACGTATTGATTTCCTGAAAGATCCATGATAAAGCGCAATAAATTCTACGTATGTACACACAACAAAAAATCTATCGTTACACCTTCTGCGCGATATAAAATGACACACGAATGAAGGTTTTTGATAACAGCCTCCTCCATTGGTATCCCTGCGTGTGTTTGTTGCATATTTATTATAAGCTATATCCATTGCTTCTCCCATGCATATTTCTACATCGTCCTATTTGGCAACCCACCCACTGTCAGACTTACCAACCCTAGCGAGACAACCAGGTTGTTCAGTATGAAACACATCGGACCCGCCTGTAACGATAGTTTTTTTTGCTGTGTACATGACATTAAAAAAAAAAAAAAAAATAGGCTTTTGGAACATATCTTTTAATGTGAATGTTTCCCTTTGTTTCTTACTTTTCCATTATTGAAACATATAACTGTTGTAGAGTGCATTTTTAAGGAACTGTGCCTTGTCTTATTAGTTGTGCATATTTCATAACTTTTTTATTAAGTACGTGGATCGTTTGCAATGCTTTTTATTAATTTGCTGGTCGCACAGATGCTCGTGTATATATTAGGGTGTAAAGCATGAGTAGCCGACAAGTTGATGAAACACCTTGTGAGGAGAAGCTTTGCATTGATGACGTTTCTCTCCTACAGAGCTTCGTCACATCGAGTGATCGAGCTACTCGATGTGAAGAAGCTCTATAGGAGCGAAACCGAAACGTCATCTATGAAAGGTTTCTCTTCACAAATTGTTTCTCTCATCAGGTATACAGTATATTACTTCTCTAAACATAACGACGTTGGTTTGTTCGCATATTTTTGGAAACAAATATGTTTCTAGTACAGGCTAATCCTTTTTTGTCTGCCACAAGAATGCTTGTATTTTATACATACATACATACATACATACATATCTATATTTATATCTGTCTATCTATCTATCTGCTTGTTTTATATATTTTACTAACAAGGATATGTTTCATGAATTATAAAGACAAGAATGCTGTATATGTGTTTTATACACAAAAAGAAAAATAGCATACATAATGTGGAGTATCCATCGTATAAAGGAACTTTTGAGGAACTCTAAATCGAAGAAAGAAGGACGGAAAGATGATTGAGAATTGAAAAATTAAGAAACAGAGGAACTCCAACAGGTGGTGGCACGATTTTGTATCTGCCAGTAGTAATGGTAGATATAGTAAGGAGTGGGGCCTTGAAAAACAAACATATAGGCCCAGATTCCAGTAATCTGAATGGTAATCGATTATTTTCCCTAAAGTAATCATTAATCGCGATTACAAATAAATGGTGGTATTGCCCACCACTACAAAATATCTTTAATACAGTATGTACCTCTGAAAACCAATAGTGCTACCATAGCTGTACTTCTGTGGGTATTCCTTGAGGTGATGTAGGACCACCTTAACCCCGACACGTCGCACATTTTGCGCCGTATCTGGTACGCGGGCATTTTTCACGATTTTTAGCCTGAGGTCAAAAACTGATAACTCCTAAAGTCGGAATGATGGAGAAAAAACAAGAAAAGCAATACAAACTGCTAAACTTCAGCTTCCAGATGAGACCAGAATGAGCTTCATCTGACATGTAGTGTTGATGAAGTGGTGATGTGAAATAAGGTGATGAAAAGAGGCTTGAGCGAGCGGTCTCCCACTCATTGGGTGGCTGCGAGCGGTATTTGTGGCTGAGGGAGGGTGGAGTAAATAAAAAAGAAAAAATAATAAACTTCCGGTACTAACATTCTGCTTTCAGATGAGACCAGAATGAACTTTGTGTGACATCTAGTGTGGCTGTAGTGGTGGTGTGGAATATCTGTCTATCTATATACCTAGGCTGCTTCCCCCAAGGAAAGGGAGGTAGCCGAGACAGGACAACACACTCCCAATTTACTCATCCACTCAAACACATTCATTCGCATCTTAGCCCCAAAGGAGAGAAGGGACAGATCCTCACCGCACCACCCCTCACGAGTGTCAACTGTGCAGTGCAATCAGTGACATCCGCAGCAGGGCCCGACAGCAGAGCTGGTTTACTCCTGCCACATCATAATAGACCCATCCCCTTACCCGTATCTGACCTGATTAACTGATCAGACCAAATGCGGGAGAATATCCGCTCAGGGCTGCGTCATCATGTATTCATTCATAATTTCTCTCCATTTACTTCTGTCACGCACAGCCACTCTTCTTTGCTCAACAGACATCCCTCTCGCATCCAACGCTCTCTTCACACTGTCCATCCATCCTATTCGAGGTCTCCCTCTCAGCCTTACACCTCTCACATCAGATCTAGGAACCTGTTTCACCAATCGCTCAATATCCATTCTCTCCATATGCCCAAACCATCACAACACCCTCTGCTCAACTCGATCAGTCATCTCCTGAACAACTCCAGTTCTCCTTTGTACTTCATCATTTCTCACTCGATCCATACGCGTCACTCCACACATACTCCTCAGACACCTCAACTCCATTACATTTAAACTTTTCCTCTCTGCTACACCCATAATCCATGTTTCAGCCCCATATAATGCAGTCGGTACCACAACACCCTCATACAACCGTTTCTTTACATCCATTCAAAGCAAACGACATCTTAACACTTTTTTCATGCCTCCCAGCACCGTTCCTACTTCATTCATTCTAAACTTCACTTCTGCATCTATTCTTCCATCCACAGCAACATGTAACCCTAAATACTTAAAACACTACCTCCTCAAGCAATTCACTATTCTAAACTATATTCATCCTCCTACCATCTGTCAACCTCGTACACTTCATCACTTTACTCTTATTCTCATTTACTTTCAATAACCTCCTTTCACACACCCTTCCAAACTCCTCTACCAAGTGTCTCAATCTCTTCTGTGCATCAGCCACCAGTGCAGTATCATCTGCAAACAGCAGCTGCTTCAGATTCCACTCTCTACCATCAACATTCACCAGACACAGACCTCCACCTAAAACTCTTGGATTCACCTCCCTTACAACACCATCCATATAAACATTAAACAACCAAGACGACATCATACATCCGTGCCGCAGCCCCACTCTCACGGGAAACCAATCACTCGCAGTATTTCCCACTCATACACACGCTCTACTATTTACATAAAAACTTTTCACTCCTTTTAGTAACCAACCATCAAGTCCATACAATCTTAAAACAATCCACAAAGCCTCCCTATCAGTTCTATCATACGCTTCCTCTAAATCCAAGAATGCCCCAAACATATCCTTGCCTTTCGCTAAATACTTTTCACACACTTGTCTCACAGCAAACACCTGATCCACGCATCCCCTCTCTTTCCTAAAGCCACACTGCTCATCACTAATCACTCTCTCTGTACCCTCTCTAACTCTCTTAATTAACACTATCATACACCTTACCTACAACACTTAACAGATTTATACCCCTAAAGGTAGTACATTCACACTTATCACCCTTCCGTTTATACAACGAATCACAGAAACACTTGCCCAGTCAATTGGCACCATACCTCTCGCAAAGCACACATTCAACAATCTTACTAACCAGTCAACAATAGTCGCTCCACCACCTTTCAGGCATTCCACAGCACACCCATCCATACCTGCAGCTTTCCCTGTTGTCATCTCCTTTACTGCCTCCAACATTTCCTCCCTCGTGATCAAAGAATCATTCAACTCTCCCAATACTGTACATTTATTCCTTACAACCTTCCATCCGCCACAATCTCAGCCACCCTTTCCTCTACATTTAACAATCTTTCAAAAATACTCTGCCCATCTCTTCCTTACTGCATCTATCTCAATTAACATCCTTCCATCCTCTGCTTTTACTCGCTCTTCCTTCCCAGACTCTCCCTTTCGCACCCTTTTCACGTCCTTCCAAAGCATTTTCTTTTTCTAATGAAAATTCTCAGTCACCCGCCTACCCCACCTCTCATCTGCTGCCACTTTAGCATCACTCATAGCCCTTCACGCCCTATTCCTCTTTTCCTTATACCTCTCATATGACACCTCATCCTTCCTCTGTAGCCACACTTCATATGCACATCTCTTCTCAGCCACAGCCATACTTCCTCGCACCACCATTCACTTCCTTTTCTTACACCACCACCCACACGTCTCATACTACACAACTCTTCCGCATGCCCCACCACATCACTCTTAAACAACTGCCATTCCTCCTCCACGCTGCCATTTTCCTGATCTTTCACTGCGTTCCACTCATCTTTCAATTTCTCCTGATACTCTATCATTTTCTCTCTTTTATCCAACTCACTCACTTTTAAAACCTTCCTGCCACACCTAACTCTCCTAGCTCTCACCCATCTCTTATCTACTCTTAACTTTCCCTCCACCAGTTGGTGGTCAGACATACCTCCACCCTCCCCTCTCAGAACTCTCACATCCAACAATCTTCCTATTACATTCCTGGACACAGCCACATAGTCCATCAATGTTCTGTGAACAACCCTTCCACCCTCCTGTCTCACCCATGTATAAGGTTATGAAAACAGGCTTGTGTTAGAGGTATCCCGCCCACTGAGCGGTCGCGGGTGGGAGACTGGTATATTTGAGTAAGGGAGGGAGGGGCACTGCTTTCCAAGGTCACGAGCGCGCTACCACACGTCTCTCATCACTAGAACTTTCACTTTTTACAAAACAAGTTACTTTGTGGGTAATCTTAATACATATTCACGTAAGATTTTTCACATAGTAATGGCTTCATATTTACAAAAACACGGTCAGTATATACTTACAAAAATGCAGTGAAAATGTTTCAGTATTTTGTAAATTACTAGTGGAGAAAGGAGAAAAAGTGAGCAGATGGAGAGAACACTTTAACGAATTGTTGAACATAGAGGATGGAAGTAATGCGAGTATAAGTGGCTGGGGAATGGCTGGGAGAAGGAGGGAGGTGAGAAGACAGGAAGAAATCAGTAGGACAGAAGTTGTGGAAACAATGACAAAAGTGAAATTGGGGAAAGCCCCAGGAATTGATGGAGCGTGTGGTGAAATGCTGAAGCATGGGGGAGAGATAGTAATAGAATGGATGTGGAAAATGTGCAGATTGGCCTGGGAGGAAGGTAGAGTCCCGGAGGATTGGAAGTCAGGTATAATTATTCCCTTGTACAAAAGAAAAGGGGAAAAAGAAGTGTGTGGTAATTATAGGGGCATTTGTCTTCTTGGTATAATAGGAAAAGTGTATGGTAGGATACTTACTGACAGAGTTAGAGAATGAACAGAGGAATTAGTTGGAGAAGAACAGGGAGGCTTTAGGAAGGGAAGAGGTTGTGTAGATCAGATATTCATTCTTAGATCTTTAGTGGAAAAGGTTCTAGAGAAGGGAAAGAAGTTGTAAGCGGCTTTCATGGTTTTGGAGAAAGCATATGACAGGGTGGATAGACAAGGATTGTGGAAAGTATTAAGAATATATGGAGTAGATGGGAAGTTGTTGAATGCTGTGAAGAGTATGTATGATGGTACTAAGGCAGCAGTGCATGTGGATGGTGAACTGAGTGATTTTTTTCTCTTTGAAGGTTGGGTTGAAACAGGGATGTGTCATGTTTCCATGGTTGTTCAATCTGTACAGTACCTCAAAAAAGTATCAGAACAACTATGTGGTAAACAAACTGAAAAACCAACGATGTGATCCGAAAACACACCTGAGGTGAACGTATGATTTCAAAACTATCTGCCCCTAAATACGGATACTTTCTTGAGGCACTGTACATGGATGGGGTAATAAAAGAGGTACAAGGTAGGGTAGTGGATGTTGGAGTGGCCCTGGTGAGAGAGGATAGTGTTTGGAAACTCCCTGTACTGTTGTTTGCAGATGATACTGTGTTGTTGAGTGAAGACGAAGGAGAGCTGCAAGGCTTGGTGGATGAGTTTGGGAGTGTGTGTAAGAAACGGAATCTAAAGGTGAATGCAGGGAAGAGTAAAGTGATGGTCTTTGAGAGAGGTGAAGCCAGTGAATGTACAGCGAGGTTGGATGGTGAGGAATTGGATAATGTGAGTACGTTTAAGTACTTGGGTAGTGTGATGAGTAAGGATGGAGGTTTGGAGGGTGAAGTGCTTGAAAGTGTACAGCAGGGAAGAAAGGTTGCTGGTTCCTTGAAAGCAGTGATAAGAAACAGGGAAGTGAGGATGGAAGTGAAAAAGTTACTACATGACAGTATTGTGATACCGATTCTATCGTACGGAAGTGAAGCTTGGACGTTGTTGGATGGACACAAGTCAAGAGTGAGAGCAGTGGAAATGGGTTATTTAAGAGGAGCCCGTGGAGTCACATGGAGAGACAGGTTGACAAATGAGGATATAAAGGAGCATTTTGGTGTGGAAGTGGATATGATAGGAAGCGTTAGGAGGAATACACTGAGGTGGTTTGGCCATGTGGAGAGGATGGAGGGTGAAACTCTGACGAAGAGAGTGTATGTGAGTGAGGTGGAGGGGGGAAGAGGGAGGGGGAGGCCGAGGATGACATGGAGGGATGGGGTGGAGAGGTATATTAGAGAGGGGGATGTGAGTTGGGAGCGGGGCAGTGAAATGGCGGGGGACAGGGCGACATGGAAGCGATTTGTTTGTGGCCACCCCGAACAGGATTGAGGCGTCTGGCAATAGATAGGTAGACAGATAGACTTATTTCACTAATTTTCTGATAACAAATTCACTTATATCACTATTTCACTTAATTCACTAAGTCTGAAATAATATTTATATATACATTACTTATACTACCACAACACTGCTTCCACTGGAATTTTTCATTGTGTGGAAGCGTGAGCATGTGCACTAATTACAAGAGACACTGAGCGGTACTTTCCACATAAAACAGTGGCGGTAAAAGAAGTGCGCTGTATGGCGTACCTGGACGTCCTCCATACCGTGGCATATGGCGCACCCCGATGCATGGGGGTAAAAAAAAAAAATAATAAAATAATAATAATAATCAACTGACTCAGTGACTTTATAATGGTGTACAGGTGTGTGTTTTCGAGTACGAACAAGAGCCATCGGTAAACAAGGAAAATATGATTGCATGAAGGATGGGCAAGGTTAGGGCAAATTTAGCCAGGTTAGCACAAAACTGGTTAGGTTAGGATAAATACGTTTGGGCTGTAATGAAAATTTAAATCAGGTTAGGGTACGTTTGGTTAGGTTACCATAAAATTAGCTAGGTTAGCACAACCTAGGTTAGGTTAGGAGAAATACGGTTGGGCTGTTACGAAAATCATGGTTAGTTTTGGATAAATATACACTGATAAGGGCAACTTCGTTCTGCAATGGCATTCTGCAATATAAGGTGGTCCTTTATCTCCTTCAGGATTACCCTTCTTTGGTTTCCAACTTGAAGGACATCATGCATTTTTTTTTTCTTTTACATTATTATCTTACCAATTTCAGAATGCACTCATTGCCTTACCAAAAGATAATCCTTGCACTGCAACATTTATATCTGATCGAAAGTACTGTTTGTGGTAGGATGGAGTGTCAAGTTTAGTGAAAAACTTACTCAAAAGGTGTTCTACTGTTATGATGTATCCATACCTGCTGCCTTGCATTCCAGTGTAGGAAAAGAACGTAACCAGGGTAATACATAGGACGAACGTCCAATGAAGTGATGACCCGATTCCCAGTATCTTTCGATCAGAAAGTGGTATCTGGCAACTGCCACGGCGTAGTTATAATAATCTCTTTACTGCACACCGGAAAGAGCAGTGTTTAGGTAAAGAACACCAAAAAGCAGTATATAAGTGTTTTGACCATGCATATCCCGCATTAAGGATAGGAAACCTTCATACACTAAGGAAGAGGAAACCACAATATACAAAACTTCAGGCTTAGCCATACAAAAGAATGTGAAACGCACAGTCTATCGCTTAACGGTTTCAGGGTTAAAATGCGGAAAAAACTGTCTTAATACCTATTTTACACCCCAAATCAACAATAGTGAAGGGAAAATGTCCCATAAAATAAACCCCAGATAATGGTAATGTCGAAATCACGCGGCCATCAAATCAGAAAATTCAATCAATCAATCAATCAATCATTTCCTGTGGCACCCTCGGGGATGCATAGGGCCTCGATGAACTCACACCACCACATCCTATCTTGTGCTAACTCCTCAAGATCTCCCCAACACTCATCTCCAGCTTCCCGTCTCATTGTCCTCACCCACGTCTCTTTTGGCCTTCCTCTACCTCTCCTACCAGGTGCCACCCACCCTGGTGTACCTCGTACTATTCCCTGTCTCCTATACACATGTCCTAGCCACTTCCATCGTGAGAATCTAACATATTCATCGATCGGCTGCACTCCCGTTATTTCTCTAATTCTACTATTTGGTATCCTTTCCCACCACTTAACTCCTAATATTCTTCTAAGTGCTTTATTTTCAAACACCAAGAATTTATTTTCCATAGTCACTGTGCTGTACCAAGACTCGTGTCCATAAATTAAGATACTCCTAACCATTACCTTATAAAGTTTGATTTTTGTATGCACAGAGAAATTGTTATTATTCCAAATATTTTTAAGCATTCCCATTGCCTGATTAGCCTTCTTTAACCTTTCCTCGAATTCAAAGTTCAAAGAACCATCCTTGGCTAAATAAGTACCTAAATATTTAAACCTATCAACTTGCTTTACAACCATACCTCCAGTTACACATTCCTGCGCATTTTCCATATTCATATTGATTATTTCAGTTTTTCCACAATTAATAACCAAACCCACCTTGCGACCTTCACTCACCAAACAGTCCAACACTCTCTGCATCTCTTCTGGCCCATCACAAATCAAAACTATATCATCTGCATAATCTAAATCCAAAAGTTTCCTGTTCTCTCCCCAAAGTATACCTGCACCGGTTTCTGTTCCAACACGTTTCATAATGTAATCAATGACCAATATAAATAGTAAAGGCGATAGAACACCACCTTGAATTACTCCGGACTTGACTTCAAACGAATCACTCAGACAACCATCAACCATCACTTTACAAAATGTGTCCTCATGCATGTTCATAATGACCCTCACAAACTCCTCTGGTATTCCATAATGTCTCATGATCTTCCCCATAGACTCTCTCGAAACACTATCAAAAGCCTTTTTCAAAATCAACAAAACAAAGACTTAACGGTACTCTCATTTCATTAACTTGCTGCATCAAATGCCTAACTATAAAGATCTGATCATTGCAACCACGTCCCTTTCTAAAACCAGCCTGTTCATCCCTCAGAATACCCTCAACCACCGGCTCCAACCTATTTAACAACACTCTACTGAAAACTTTCAAAGCTATCGGTGACAAAGAGATTCCCCCCCCAATTACCACATTCACTCAGGTCTCCTTTCTTCGGAACTTTAACAATTACACCATTCTTCCAAACTGATGGTAGTAACCCCGTCACCCATATCTTATTGAATAGCTTGGTCAAGATCATTATTAATCTATCCCCCTCCACTTTAAACATTTCCGGAAATAAACCATCCTCCCCTGGTGCCTTATTATTCTTTAACTGTTTTACTGCTTTCTCCACTTCTGCAAGCCTCAACTCTCCTGTTTCTATATTTAAATCTTCCTGAGCAGACGGTATATCCTCTTCTGTTGGTATTGGTCTATTAAGAACTGTCTCAAAATGCTCTTTCCATCTATTTTTAATATCTCCATCTTTGGTCAATAAATTTCCTTCCCTGTCTCTAATTGGTATTTCCTTGCGTTTACCTGCATTACCACTCAGTTCTCTAATCGATTCATATGCTATTCTTTGACTCTGTCCATCATTTTTGTTTATTAGGATTTCAGTCTCTGCAACCTTTTCATCCACACATCTTCTTTTATCTCTCCTAGCTAACCTTCTTACTTCTGAATTCAAACTCCAGTAAGCAGCTCTTGCTAATTCAATCTCTCGTTCATCAACGCATTGCATCTCACTCCTCAATTTAGCCTCACCTCTCTTTTTTATCATATCCCACGTTTCCTCTGATATCCATTTCTTTCTCCTGAATCTATATCTCCTTCCAATCGTACATTCAGCAGTCTCATGCAAAACTTTGTTCACATCCTCCCACATCTCATCTACACTTCTCTCTCCCCTCTTCCAATGTTTCCAACACCAAAACCTATTTCTGCATTCTAATCTGAATTCCTCCTTTTCTTCTCTTTCTTCTAAGCTTAACAATATCGTATCTACCAACACCAGATTTTTCCTTCTTCTGATTTTTAAGTTTAAACCTTATTTTTGCAATGCTGAGTTGATGGTCACTACCAATATCCGCTCCCCGTTTAACATGAACATCTAGCAGAGAACTTCTATGCCTCCTACTGATAGCGATGTGATCAATCTGATTTTTATATTTTCCACACGGCGACACCCAAGTTGTCTTGTGTATATTGCAATGCTGAAAGAGTGTGCCCCCGATGACTAAGTCATTTGCTAGACAGAAGCTTCCAAACCTCACTCCGTTTTCACTCATCCTACTACCAACTCCCATCTTACCCATACATGCCTCAAATCCCTCATTTGAACAGCCCATTACTGCATTAAAGTCTCCAACGCAGACCAAACATCATGTCTAGGTACCCTTCCTACTCCTTCTTGCAACTTTTCATAAAATGTGTCTTTCCTTTCATCGAGTGCATCATTAGTAGGTGCATAACACACAAACAGACTAATGTTGCCATGATTTGATTTAAACCGTGCGTATAGCAATCGCTCATCTAAAGGATCCCACTCACATAAAGCCTTATTTGCTTTACAACCCAGCAAAAAATTTAATATTATCCACATTTAATTCTCTATGCATGGTAATATTTATGTGGGAAAACCCATGAGCGCTGTGGGCAAGATGGATCATCAACACTATATTACAGCCTGTCAGTCCAAGCAGATTATTGCTCTTTATTTAGCAAGTATTCCAGCAAATTAGGTATCTCGGCAGGCTAACATGAAGAAGACAGTTAACGGACAGATAAACGATATAGAGGTAGAACATACAAAATTTGCCAAATGGAGCACCTCGTAGCTCGAGACCAAGACAGACAAATTATTGCATGTGGCCAAGAACAACCCCTAACCACCTGTGTTGCTATCAAGAAGCAAATTAATCTGCCGGTACTCAGTTGAGTTAGTGAAACCACTGCAAATAAGGGAAAATTGGTCATTTTCATTCACACAAGAATCCAAAAGGTAATAAAATATGTAAGGCAGTTTCATGAAAGAACTGAAGAGGAAGAAAATGATATTCAAGAGCTCGACAATGAAGAAAATTGAGAACGAAAATGATTGTATAAAAAGGCGGGGGGATCAGACCACGACAAAAGCCGACACACCCACTCACTTTCACGAATGACTGAGGGATGGGCGTAATCGATTGTTTGTAATCGATTACTTCAATTACTTCTGAAAAATGCAATAATCGATTTTTTTTTCTATAATCGATTACTTGAAACGATTACTATTCAACAAAAATGCATAACAGCTGAGTAGGTTATTAATGTGAATGTTTCTCTTTGCTTCTTACTTTTCCATTATTGAAACATATAACTGTTGTAGAGTGCATTTTTAAGAAACTGTGCCTTGTCTTATTAGTTGTGCATATTTCATAACTTTTTTATCAAGTACGTGGATCGTTTGCAATGCTTTTTATTAATTTGCTGGTCGCACAGATACTCGTGTATATATTAGGGTGTAAAGCATGAGTAGCCGACAAGTTGATGAAACACCTTGTGAGGAGAAGCTTTGTACTGATGACGTTTCTCTCCTACAGAGCTTCGTCACATCCAGTGATCGAGCTACTCGATGTGAAGAAGCTCTATAGGAGCGAAACCGAAACGTCATCTATGGAAGGCTTCTCTTCACAAGGTGTTTCTCTCAAGTATAATAATTCTCTAAATAAAACGACGTTGGTTTGTTTGCATATTTTTGGAAACAAATATGTTTCTAGTACAGGCTAATCCTTTTTTGTCTGACACTAGAGCATTAGTATTACATATATATATATATATATATATATATATATATATATATATATATATATATATATATATATATGTAAAGAATGCTTGTTTTATATATTTTACTAACAAGGAAATGTTTCATGAATTATAAAGACAAGAATGCTGTATATGTGTTTTATACACTAAAAGAAAAGTAGCATACATAATGTGGAGTATCCATCGTATAAAGGAACTTTTGAGGAACTCTAAATCGAAGAAAGAAGGACGGAAAGATGATTGAGAATTGAAAAATTAAGAAACAGAGGAACTCCAACAGGTGGTGGCACGATTTTGTACGAGTATAGCTACTGATTCCTTATTGTATCTACCAGTAGTACTGGTAGATATAGCAAGGAGTGTGGCCTTGAAAAACAAACATATAGGCCCAGATTCAAGTAACCGGAATGGTAATCGATTACTAATCGATTATTTTCCCTAAAGTAATCATTAATCGCGATTACAAATAAATGGTGGTAACGCCCACCACTAATGACTGAAGTCCGACGGACACTGACGGCTTGGCGTGCAGTGTTGCCAAAGGATTGATTGATTGATTGAAAGTAATTAAAATCTGGCGGCGCAACTGCCAGGGTCATATGCCGCCGGACGACAATGTGAAAGACACAGCAAAATGAAAAGTGCATATTCAAATTTAAGTTAATATCTTTTAGTACGAATAAAACTCTGAAAATAATAAAAGAATAGTTTATAAAATATCAGTTACTTATAAAAGTGGCAGGAGGCCCGCCTCCTGAGGAAAACTAAAAACATCACTAAAATCGCTAGAGGCTTCACCAAGCATCGAGGACAAACAATAGGCACCATCTGCCCCCTTATGTCTATGGAGGAATCTTTGACGTAGGTCCCCCAGACTCGGACACTCGACCAGCAAGTGACGGACAGTAAGGAGAACAAGGCAGTCATCACTACGGACGGGAAACTTAAATCCCCACTGCAAGGCCCGTTGGTGGACGGAGTCAAGGGCTTGAATCCGCCCAGCCGAAAATTGTGCATTATGGGAAGAGTGCCATATTGCACAATCGTCAGCGTAGAGCGAGTATTTTAGATTCCTTGGGATGGATAGGAGCTGATGACAGAATATCATTGATCATGATACTAAGTAAAGTAAGACTAAACACACTTCCCTGTGGCACCCGATTTTCCTGGATAAATATATCCGATGTTACGTTATGGGACAATTTGACAGAGAAAGTCCTGTCCCTTAAGAAATTTGAAATAAAAATAGGCAAATTTCCTCTTAAACCATAAGCATAGAGCTTCATTAGTATACCGTGTCACCATGTCATGTCATAGGCTTTATGGATGTCCAAGAACACCCCTATCATGAACTCTTTATTGGCAAATGCCTCTGAAATACAATGCTCGAAATTCATTAAATGATCTAGTGAACTTCTGTATTTACGGAAGCCACATTGTTGATCATTTAACAAATTCTTCGACTCTAGAACAAAAAGAAGCCTATTGTTAACCATTTGTTCCATGACCTTACATAGACAAGAAGTCAACACAATAGGACGAAATGAAGTGGGACTCATAAGACGACCAGCCTCTTTGGGTATCGGTATGACGTGCGCAAAGTGCCATGAGTTTGGGAACGTTCGAGATGCCCAAATCTCATTGTACAGTGCTAACATCTTAATGAGGTTGTCCTGATTAAGATGCTGGATCATACCGTACGTGATGGTCCAGGGCTGGTGTCTTTACAGGATTTAAGGGCAAGGAGCAGTTCATCTAGCGTAAACTCTTGGTTGTACGGGGAGTCTACGTCTTCTGTGGGAAAGTCTAATATCTGTAGCTCAGCCGTGTGTTTATGGTGTTGAAAACGCAGGTCGTAATTGGCTGAGCTACTTACATGAGAAAAACTCCTGCCGAGGATGTTAGCAACGTCCACGGGCTCATCAAATATGTTATTATTAACCTGCAGGGTGGTGACAGGGAAATATGGGCCTTTATTATTTAATATTCTTATAGTGGACCAGACTTTACTTAATGGTGTTGTACGAGTCACCGTAGACACAAAGGACCGCCAGGAGTCACGTTTGGCCTTTTATATTATTCTCCTTGCCTCAGCCCGTGCCTGTTTGTATGCAATAAAATTTTTCTCAGTGGGCTGACTATCAAAAATCCTGTATCTCCTATTGCGTTTTCTTAATGCTTGTCGGCAATCCGGCATCCACCAATGTGCTCTATGCTTCGCATGAACTGTAGAAGTCTTGGGAATAGCAGCCTCAGCTGTGAGTGATATGGAAGTAGTTATATTTTCGACCTTAACATCTATGGTCTACCCAGATATATCTAAATTGACGATCCTTGAGAAGGATCCCCAATCTGCTTTCATACAGTTAAATTTTTGAGGTGGAGGGTCCGAAACGATGTTGCATGTATTAAAAAGACAGATGGGTAAATGATCACTTCCCAAGGAGTCGTCGTAAGGGTCCCATGAGAAATCTTGATGTATACCAGGGGAGGCCAAAGATAAGTCAATGGCTGAAAAGTTACCAGTACGATCATCTACACGAGTCGCTCTACCATCGTTCAGAAGACAGAGGTTGGACTGTAGTATTAGGTCGGCTACTTGCTCCTCAAGCTACCCCATTGATAGTGATGGGCGTTAAAATCGCCCAACACTAACTTATTTCCAGGAAGATGTTCAAATAGTGAATTTAAAGCATTACTATCAATGAGGCCATGTGGATTACAGTACAGAGAGCAAATAAACAGATACATGTTATTAAATTATACTCTGCACGCGACAGCTTCCAGAGTAGAATTTAGAATCACTTCCATTTGTGGGTGTGATTTGTGTGTGTATATGGCCACTCCGTGACCTTCATATCTTCTATATGAATGGTAGTGTATTAACTGTAGAGGATCAGGGTGATCCTCCAGGCGCGTCTCCTGTAAACAAACAACGTCTGGCCTGTGTATAGAAAGCAAGATTGCTATATTGTGTAACTTATTCCCAATACCTCTACAATTCCACTGTAGTACAGTGAATGCGGCAGTTTAAGATTTATGAGGGGGGCCAGTGTGTTTAGTTTTTTTATGCCCCCCGCGACCAGGCGAGTGGCTACCGGGGGACCTTTCCCGGTGCTTGCTGACGGAAACCTCCATATTTTCGTCAATAACAAGGCTCGCAGATTCCACCAAGGAAGAGCTATTCTTTCTCTCCCTCGCTGGACTAGGAGCAGGGAGGACATGAGGACGTGGCTTCGAAAGGGTAGCGAACTTATGTTTTACAGTCTTGTCAGGCTTCGATTTAGGCTTGACTGACTGAGAAGCAGCAGCGGCCTGTGAGTATGATGAAGCTTTAGGGAGGTCAGTTAGAGAGTTGGATCGTATAGGAGGCTCAGAGGTGGAGGTGGAGGTAGAGTGAGTGACCTGATTAAGAAGCACGAGATCAGTCTCTGTCTCCACAGTGCACATCACAGGGGGGGACATCACCGCCGAAGCTTAGACCCTATTCGGTGTGGGAGTTGCATGCAACTCCTTCACCTTTTTCCTTGCTTCGTAGAAAGAGATGCCCTCAGTCGCCTTCACCGTACAGACCTCTTTCTCCTCCTTCCACTTGGGACAGTCCCTAGAGGAAGTGACCCTTGCAGTGAAAGCAGCTGACCGTCTCTGATGTGCAGTGTTCAGCATCATGACCTTGCGTTGCGCACTCGCCACAGACTGACTGGGAAGTCCGACAAGACTTTTCATGATGTCCATATAACTGATATAGTAAACAACGAAGTGGGTTAGGGATGTATGTCCTTACGTTAACAATTTCATACCCCACTTTGATATGGGTTGGGAGAGTCACTTTGCCGAAAGTCAATATAACTGTTGCCGTTTTCGTCCTCCTGCCCTCGGAAAATCTCGTGATGAAACTGGCTTCAATTACATCTTCATGAGCAAGTTCATGTATGATGTCGTCCTCTTCCATGACCATGAGGTCCCTACAAGTGATAACACCCTTGCAGGAATTCATGGAATGAGGGATTGTCGGCACAACATCATAGCAATGGAATTTGCTCAACTTTGGAAACTACATTGCCCTTGTCGGAGAGACACGCTCTACTGAGTGTCCATCTAGTTTTGTATAGCAACCGTGAACGAGCAATTTTCAATACTCTATTCTTATCGAAAATCACAATTTAAATCGTGTCATAATAAAAATGAAAATCCGGAATTTATTACACGATTTACACTCGTCATACTACTTTATATTTGCATTTACGTTAGGATGTTATTTACTATAATGCTGCCCGGGATTTTTAAAGACAGATGGGAAAACATGGTCTTTAATATCTGAGGTGCAATTTTTTTTTGTTTAATTAACTAAACTAAACAAAAGGTATTTTTTAAAAGCATGTTTTGATGCGATTTTTATTCAGTATTTAAAGAGTGAAAGGACAGGATTTAATTTTGAAAAAGTACAAAATATTTACGACAAAGATGACTGGCAATTATTTTATCTTGTACATTATGTGTGTAGCTTTTTTTTTTTTTTTTTTTTTCTGAATCGCTGATCACAACTATAGCTATGTAACATCTTTTGTGTCCAGAATACTTTTTTTTTTTTTTTAATGTGTCCGACTCTGGGCATAGGCTTCACAGCCTGCACTCAAGGTCCAGTAGTCCTCCTACTACATACCATGCACCTCTACATGTCACCACTTCGGCGCTAACACCCACCGCCCATATTGAATACATGCTAGGGCTGTCTCATACAGGACTGGTGTATTGGTAATAACTGGGCTATTTTTACGACATGTCGGGGGTATTCTGGTAGATCGGTAAAGCCTGCTTTTTATGAAATTCAAATCCTTAAACTGTTCCCTGCCCTAGCGGGGATTTGAACCTGGGTCCGGTAGGACTGCAGGCCACCTCTCTACCGATTGAGCCACCGCCTCTCCTATACCCCTCTTACCTACTCTGTCCCCGCCTTTTTCCTACACCTTAATCCCGCTGTCTTCTTTCCACTCCTTCCCACCCTCCTTCCTTCACCTTCCTTTCTTTCCCCCTGTGTTCGCTAAGTTCACACACATATCGCCATCGATTCTCATACCTTTAGAGAATCTTAGTATGACCGAAACTGTTATTTGCGGTAGAACGCTTCCTTAGGTTATACTTTTTTCCCCTATGCCTACGTCAGGATGGACAAAGCAATGTTGTCCAAAGTCCACTCAATTGCCAGGTGACGGTTACTGACCTCTCATGCTAGGCATAACGCAGTCGAAAATGATAAGATGTATTCACTATACGCAGTAAACGACCGAACAGAACTGGTACTTAGGCTAAGAGACTACAAAATATTTTCGGATATACGAGTATTACATAGTGATACGCGTATCACAGAATTAGCCAGCTAACTGAATGGCAGAACTTAAGCAATTAATTTATTGATTACTAACTTCGCTCTCTTCCTAACTGCGTGATTTCAGAAGCTGTTGGTTATATATATATATATATATATATATATATATATATATATATATATATATATATATATAGTCTTATAAGGTCTGAAAATATTCTTGTGGGGAAATATATATATAAATATGTATGCACACTGATGCCTTTTTTTAGACAATCAACAGCATGCACACAAACAGGAGGCATGTACTAAAATTATTTATTGTAAATTAAAATCAAAGTTTAATTAAAAAGCATTTCTCTAGTTTCCTAGATCATCGGACTTTTGATGGATGGTCGTGGGGAGTTTAGACGTGTTTTTCTGGCTCTCCTCTAGTTTTCAGGGCTGCCTCACCGGCATTAGTTTCGCAAATAAAGCGATAAAAAGTTAGGTTAACTAGTAGTAATTTTCCTCCCTACCCTTGCTAGAGATATAGTAAGTGTCTATATCTATTTACTAAGATTACCTTTGCTTACTCACCCACGGAGGGTCCCCTTCACTGATCGCTCTGGGTCACGAAGCAACACGGTCGGGCCTCCCTGGAGTGGTTTGAGAGGGCAATCTTAGCCATAGGTGTTTTGCCCTGGGTTTTTTGTCCCTTGATTGTTTTTTCTCCTTCTTCCCACTTCCCCCTTTAGGAGAAGTGGTCACTATGACGGACGGCACTGCTGCCTCCCCCCCCCTTCAGGGGGGGAGGTGGTCCTGACGACAACGCGACGGTCACACGGACAGACTGCCCCCAGTCTGAACGGCCCCAGACACGCCCTCCACTAGACAATGATGTAAAAGATGCTAGTTTTGTTTTGCTGCACACGGTTGGTTCTACTCCCCTGTCCAGCTTCAATCCCTTCATTATCAAGAAGGTGATTGATGGATGTGCAGGAGAGGTAGAACAGGTGAAAAAACTAGCTAGCAGAGATCTCCTAGTAAAGACTGCGAACTCGTCCCAGGTTAAGGATTTGATGAAGTTGAGCAAATTCCATTGCTATGATGTTGTGCCGACAATCCCTCATTCCATGAATTCCTGCAAGGGTGTTATCACTTGCAGGGACCTCATGGTCATGGAAGAGGACTACATCATACGTGAACTTGCTCATGAAGATGTAATTGAAGCCAGTTTCATCACGAGATTTTCCGAGGGCAGGAGGACGAAAACGGCAACGGTTATATTGACTTTTGGCAAAGTGACTCTCCCAACCCATATCAAAGTGGGGTATGAAATTGTTAACTTAAGGACACACATCCCTAACCCACTTCGTTGTTTACTATGTCAGTTATATGGACATCATGAAAAGTCTTGTCGGACTTCCCAGTCAGTTTGTGGCGAGTGCGCAACGCAAGGTCATGATGCTGAACATTGCACTTCAGGGACGGTCAGCTGCTTTCACTGCAAGGGTGCTCACTTCACTTCCTCTAGGGACTGTCCCAAGTGGAAGGAGGAGAAAGAGGTCTGTACGGTGAAGGCAACTGAGGGCATCTCTTTCTACGAAGCAAGGAAAAAGGTGGAGTTGCATGGAACTCCCACACCGAATAGGTCCTAAGCTTCGGTGGTGATGTCCCCCCTTGTGATGTGCACTGTGGAGACAGAGACTGATCTCGTGCTTGTTAATCAGGTCACTCACTCTACCTCGACCTCCACCTCTGAGCCTCCTATACGATCCAACTCTCTAACTGACCTCCATAAAGCTTCATCATACTCACAGGCCGCTGTTGCTTCTCAGTCAGTCAAGCCTAAATCGAAGCCTGACAAGACTGTAAAACATAAGTTCACTATCCTTTCGAAGCCACGTCCTCATGTCCTCCCTGCTCCTAGTCCAGTGAGGGAGAGAAAGAATAACTCTACCTTGGTGGAATCTGCGAGCCTTGTTATTGACGAAAATATGGAGGTTTCCGTCAGCAAGCACCGGGAAAGGTCCCCCGGTAGCCATTCGCCTGGTCACAGGGGGCATAAAAAAACTAAACACACTGGCCCCCCTCATAAATCTTAAACTGCCGCATTCACTGTACTACAGTGGAATTGTAGAGGTATTGGGAATAAGTTACACAATATAGCAATCTTGCTTTCTATACACAGGCCAGACGTTGTTTGTTTACAGGAGACGTGCCTGGAGGATCACCCTGATCCTCTACAGTTAAAACACTACCATTCATATAGAAGATGTGAAGGTCATGGCGTGGCCATATACACACACAAATCACACCCACAAATGGAAGTGATTCTAAATTCTACTCTGGAAGCTGTCGCGTGCAGAGTAAAATTTAATAACATGTATCTGTCTATTTGCTCTCTGTACTGTAATCCACATGGCCTCATTGACAGCAATGCTTTAAATTCACTATTTGAACATCATCCTGGAAATAAGTTAGTGTTGGGCGATTTTAACGCCCATCACTATCAATGGGGTAGCTTGAGGATTGATGGTCGTGGGGAGCAAGTAGCCGACCTAATACTACAGTCCAACCTCTGTCTTCTGAACGATGGTAGAGCGACTCGTGTAGATGATCGTACTGGTAACTTTTCAGCCATTGACTTATCTTTGGCCTCCCCTGGTATACATCAAGATTTCTCATGGGACCCTTACGACGACTCTTGGGAAGTGATCATTTACCCATCTGTCTTTTTTATACATGCAACATCGTTTAGGACCCTCCCCCTCCAAAATTTAACTGTATGAAAGCAGATTGGGGATCCTTCTCAAGGATCGTCAATTTAGATATATCTGGGTAGACCATAGATGTTAAGGTCGAAAATATAACTACTTCCATATTACACACAGCTGAGGCTGCTATTCCCAAGACTTCTACAGTTCATGCGAAGCATAGAGCACATTGGTGGACGCCGGATTGCCGACAAGCATTAAGAAAACGCAATAGGAGATACAGGATTTTTGTTAGTCAGCCCACTAAGAAAAATTTTATTGCATACAAACAGGCACGGGCTGAGGCAAGGAGAATAATAAGAAGGGCCAAACGTGACTCCTGGCGGTCCTTTGTGTCTATGGTGACTCGTACAACACCATTAAGTAAAGACTGGTCCACTGTAATAATATTAAATAATAAAGGCCCATATTTCCCTGTCACCACCCTGCTGGTTAATAATAACATCTTTGATGAGCCCGTGGACGTTGCTAACATCCTCGCCAGGAGTTTTTCTCATGTAAGTAGCTCAGCCAATTACGACCCGCGTTTTCAACACCATAAACACACGGCTGAGCTACAGATATTAGACTTTGCCACAGAAGACGTAGACTCCCCGTACAACCAAGAGTTTACGCTAGATGAACTGCTCCTTGCCCTTAAATCCTGTAAAGACACCAGCCCTGGACCAAACACCATCACGTACGGTATGATCCAGCATCTTAATCAGGACAACCTGATTAAGATGTTAGCATTGTACAATGAGATTTGGGCATCTCAAACGTTCCCAAACTCATGGCACTTTGCGCACGTCATACCGATACCCAAAGAGGCTGGTCGTCTTATGAGTCCCACTTCATTTCGTCCTATTGTGTTGACTTCTTGTCTATGTAAGGTCATGGAACAAATGGTTAACAATAGGCTTCTTTTTGTTCTAGAGTCGAAGAATTTGTTAAATGATCAACAATGTGGCTTCCGTAAATACAGAAGTTCACTAGATCATTTAATGAATTTCGAGCATTGTATTTCAGAGGCATTTGCCAATAAAGAGTTCATGATAGGGGTGTTCTTGGACATCCATAAAGCCTATGACATGACATGGTGACACGGTATACTAATGAAGCTCTATGCTTATGGTTTAAGAGGAAATTTGCCTATTTTTATTTCAAATTTCTTAAGGGACAGGACTTTCTCTGTCAAATTGTCCCATAACGTAACATCGGATATATTTATCCAGGAAAATCGGGTGCCACAGGGAAGTGTGCTTAGTCTTACTTAATTTAGTATCATGATCAATGATATTCTGTCATCAGCTCCCATCCCATGGAATCTTAAATACTCGCTCTATGCTGACGATTGTGCAATATGGCACTCTTCCCATAATGCACAATTTTCGGCTGGGTGGATTCAAGCAGACCTTGACTCCGTCCACCAACGGGCCTTGCAGTGGGGATTTAAGTTTCCCGTCCGTAAGTGTGCCGCTGTAGTTTTTACGACTCGTAACGTACCTAATTTGTACTTAACTTTGGATAATCACGCGGTACCTTTTCAAAATTCTGTAAAGTTTTTAGGAATACATTTTGATCATAGAATGAATTTTAAACTTAACGTTAATACATTGCTTGCTCGTTGTGATAAACCGTTAAATGTCCACAATTACCTAGCGGGTACTACCTGGGGTGCCGACAGAAAATCTTTATTAATGGTGTATAAGTCCCTTATTCGATCGAAGCTAAACTATGGCGCACAGGTATATGGCTCGGCATCCGATGCCACGCTGAAAGGATTGGATGTGCTACAGAATAAATGTTTGCGAATATGTCTTGGAGCCGTCCTGTGTACCCATGTGGCTCGTATGGAAGTGGAGGCGAATGTGCCTCCCCTCCGTATTCGCCGTGACCACCTGGCCTTATTGTATGGCATACGAACATATAGGAAAAGTAATATCGGCAATGTGGCCTGTATCCCCCCTGCATCAATAGCACCGCCTTATGCGGGGGGTGCGTCGGCCACTTGACGTTCACCTCCACTTACAGTGGATGTATCATGGCTCCCAGCACCAAAGGTCAAGGCGCCAGAGGCCGAGGTCCACCACTTGTTTCGTAACATCATCGTGCGTCACTTGGGGTCCCATCAATTGTACACCGACAGCTCCAAGTCGAGTGAATGTGTGGGTGCAAGTGTGTGGTCGACTGAATGTGCACTTGGGTATCGGTTGCCGACTCATACATCTGTGTTTACCTCCGAACTTTTTGCTATTGACAAAGCCATAGACTATGCTCTCAATTCTAGGCATGACCCATTTGTCATATTTTCAGATTCAAAATCAGCCCTTCAGGCAATTGCATCTTGTACTATGGACTCTCACGAGATCCAGGGCTGCATCGTTAATAAGTTGCATTCATGCAACAAGGCATTCACGCTGATCTGGGTGCCTGGTCATTGTCGCATCTACGGCAATGAGCAAGCTGACATACTTGCAAAGTCAGCTGTAGAACTCGAGGAGACTTGGGACGTTCCTCGAGATCTACGGTCGAATCTCTCTCTCTCTCTCTCTCTCTCTCTCTCTCTCTCTCTCTCTCTCAAAGAAATCAA